>NW_026975144.1:1977661-2252618 GCF_030014295.1 Loxodonta africana | reverse complement strand
CATAGAGAGATAGTATTAGATCTTGCCGAATCCAGTCAAGTCCTATCAAATCGCTTTGCACGGAATCGAATTGAATCCAATAGATTAAAGTAGGGTAGGTTCGGGTGGGGTGCCGTTGGGTCGGGTAGGGTAGAATAGAATAGAGTACAACAGAATAGGAGCGAATAGAACAGAACAGAAAGAATACAACAGAATAGAATAGAGTCAAAGAGAGAGAACATAGCCGAATTGAGCCGAGTGGAGACAAAACGAGACGAATCACGTCCCGGTTGCTTCGAATCGCGTCAAATCAAATCGAATCGATTAAGAAGAGATTAGGGTAGGGAAGGGTAGAATAGAAGAGAGGAAAATAGTGAGGAATGGAGTTGAAACGGAGTCCAATAGAGACGGATAGATATGAATAGAGTACAAAAGAGTCTAATAGAGCAGAATAGGGCCGAATAGGCCCAAATAAGGCCTAATTGAGCAGAATCCAGCAGAATCGATGGAATTCGAGCCTAATCGAGCCGAATGGAGTGAAATGGAGCCAAGTCGAGCCGAATAGAGCCGATTCGAACTGAATCGAGCTGATTCAAGCCTAATCGCGTCAAATCGCGTGGAAATACGTCACATCGAATCTAATCAAATAGATTAGGGAAGGGTAGGGGAGGGGCGGGTGGGTAGAATAGAACAGAATAGTACAGAATAGAATATAGTACAGTAGGGGTAGAGTAGAGAGAGTAAAGCAGACAAGAGTAGAGCAGAGTAGAATTGAGTCAAATAGAGTCAAAGAGTGCAGGATATAGCTGAATAGAGCCATTCTGGCCGAATCGAGTCCAATGGAAACAAAACGAGATGAATCACACAGAATTGCTCCGAATCGCATCCAATCGAATAGATTGGAGTATCGTAGGGTAGAGTAGAACAGAATAGAGTAGAATAGCGTAGAATGGAGAAGAGTGGAGTCAAATGGAGTCGAACAGAGACAAATAGAGTAGACAAGAGTCGAATCGAAGCCAAATAGGGCCGAATAAGGCTGAACCGAGTGGAAACGAGCTGAATTGAAGCGATTCGAGCCAAATCGAGCTGAATCGAGCTGATGTTGCGGAATCGAGCCGACTCAAGCGTGATGGTGTCCGGTCGCATCGAAATGCTTTGAATCGAATCAAATGGACTCGATTAGAATAGGTTAGGGTAGGGTAGTTTATGATAGGAAGACTAGGGTAGAGGCAAGTAGACTACATTAGAGTAGACAAGAGAAGGCTAGAGTAGAAGCCTAGACTAGTAAGCTGGACTAGTCAGCTAGACTAGTGGCATAGAGCAGTAGCCTAGACAACTAGTCTTGAAGAGTACCCTAAGTCAGTAATCTGAACGAGTACCCTTGCCTGAACTCTTAGCCTAATCTAGTACCCTTGCCTTAACTAGTAGTCCTAACAAGTACCCTTGCCTTAACCAGTAGTCTTCACTAGTACCCTTGCCTTCACTAGTAGTACGTCCTTAACAAGTAGCCTGAACGGGTACCCTTGCATTAACCAGTACCCTCAACAAGTACCCATGCCTTAACTAGTAGCCTGGCCTTAACTAGTACCCTGGCCTTAACTAGTAGCCTGAACTAGTACTCTTGCCTTAAGGGGTACCCTTGCCCGAACTACTCCCCTTAATTAGGACCCTTATTGAATAACCCAAAGTAGTAGAGTATGGTACGGTGGGGTAGCATAGGGTAGGGAAGCATACAGTGGAACAGAGAAAATAGAAGGAAATAGAATAGAACAGCATAGGTCAGGGTAGGTTAGCTTAGTGTAGGGTATGGTAGAGTAGCATAGGATGGAATAGAGAAAATAGAAAAGGAGACTAGAAAAGAGCAGACTAGATTAGGATAGGCTAGGGTGGGGGAGGGTTTTGTAGAATACAGTAGTGTAGAATGGAATAGAATGGTGTGGAATGGAGTCAAATGGATTCGAACACAGATGCAGAGAGTAGAAAAGAGTTGAATAGAGCCGAATAACGCTGAATAGGACCACATATGGCCAAAATGAGCCGAATCGAGTCGAGTCGACCAGATTCGGGATGAATGGAGCCTAGTGGAGCTGAAATGAGCCAAATAGAGACAAACTGAACCCAGCAAAATCGAGCCAAAACACACTTAATTGCATCCTATTGCATCGGATCTCGTCGAATTCCATCAAATCCCACCAAAACGCATCAAATCTCGCGGAATCTCACCGAATCCCGTCGAATCGTCTCAAATCGGGTCGAATGGTGTCAAACTGAATGGAATCGAATTAAATTGAATAGATTAGAGTAGTGTAGGTTAGACTGGGATTCAGTAGGGAAGGGCACAGAAGAATAGAATAGAGTAGAACAGAAGAGAATACCAAGAGTAGAACGGAGTAGAGTTGAGTAGAGTGGAATAGTCAGAGTCGGGTAGTGCAGAATATAGATGAATAGATCCAATTCAAGCCGAATTGATTCGAATGGAGAGGAAAGGAGACAAATCGTGATGAATCGAATCGATTAGAGTAGGGTAGGGTAGAACAGAATAGAATAGAGTAGAAAAGAGTAGAGTGGTGTGGAAGGGAGTTGAATGGAGCCAAATAGAGACAAATAAAGTAGAAAGGGTTGAGTAGAGCTGAAAAGGGCTGAATAAGGTTCACTGGAGCCTAATTATGCTGAATTGAGCAGAATCGAGACGAATTGACCCAATTCAAGCCAAATAGAGCTAAATCGAGCTGATTCAAGCCTAATCACATGGAATCGCGTCGAAATGCATTGAATCGAATAGATTAGAGTAGAGAAGGGTACGGTAGCAGAGGCTAGACTACAACACAACAGAACACAATAGAAAGAAGAGAATAGAATTAAGTAGAGTCGGGTCCAGTAGAATAGAGTCAAATCGAGTTGAAGAGAGCCGAAAAGAGCCAAACAGAGCTGAATACAGCCGAATTGACCAAATTCAAGGTGAATCGAGATGAATCATGTCAAGTCGTTTGAAACGTGTCGAATCGAATCAAATAGATTAGTGTGGGGAAGGTAAGGTTAGGGTAGGGTAGAGAAGAATAGAATAGAGTAGAATAGAACAGAACAGAAAGAATCGAGTAGACTAGAGTCAAATAGAGTCGAATACTGCCAAAAAGAGCCGAATAGAGTGGAAAAGAGCCGAATAGAACCGAATCGAGTTTAATGGAGCAGAAAGGAGATGAATCGAGCCGATATGACCCGAATCAGGTCGAATCCCATTCAAGTGTGTCGAATAGCATAGAACAGATGACAGTAGGCTAAGTTAGGGTAGGGTAGGGTAGAATAGAGTGCAGTAGAACAGAACAGAACAGAACTGAAAGAATAGGGTCGAGACGAGCAGAGTATAGAAGAGTAGAGTAGACCAGAGTCTAACATTGCCGAATAGAGCCAAATAGAGCCCAAAAGAGCTAAATGGATAGAAACCAAGACGAATCACACCGAATCCCGTTGGAATGGTGCCGTTTCGCGTCGAATCCCGTCGAATTGCATTGAATCTGATCAATTCCAATCCAATCCAATCCAATCAATTAGAATAGACTACAGTAAGGTAGAGTACAATACAATACAGTAGAGAATAGTTTAGGATGGAGTAGAATGGTGTAGCATGGAGTCGAGTGGAGTCGAAAAGAGATAATAGAGTTGAGTAGAGTCTAATAGAGCCGAATAGAGCTGAATAGAGCCTATTCGAGCTGACTAGAGCCGAATGGAGCCGATTAGAGCTGAATCGAACCGATTTGAGCCGATTGGGGATGAATGGATTGGAAAGGAGCCGATTTGAGCCGAATCGCATCGAGACGCGTGGAATCCAATCCAGTAGAATAGATTAGATTAGGGTAGGATGGAATAGAGTAGACTAGAACACAGTAGAAGAGAATGGAAAGGATACAATAGAATAGAGTAGAAAAGGGTAGAGCAGAGCAGAATAGTGTAGAGTAGAATAGAGTAGAGTAGAACAGAGTCGAATCAAGCTGAATGGAGAAGAAACGAGACAAATCGCGTCGAATGCCGTCAAATCCCATCGAATCAATTACAGTAGGGTATAGTAGAATAGCATAGAATGGAGTAGAATGGTGTGCAATGGAATCGAGTAGAGTAGAAAAGAGCTGAATAGAGCCGAATAGGGCCAAAGAGGGCCAAATCGAGCTGAATTGAGCGAAATCGAGCCGAATCCAGTGAATCGAGCCTAATGGAGCCAAATCGAGCCTAATCAAGCTGAATCGACACTATTCGAGACAAATGGAGCCGAATGGACATGAATCACACCGATTCGGCCCCTAGTCGCGTCAAAATTTCTCGAATTCAATTGAATAGACTAGAGTAGGGGAGGTTCGGGTAGGCTAGAGTAGGGTAGAATAGAGTAGACTCGAATAAAACAGAACAGAACACAACAAAATAGAACAGAACAACACAGAACGAATACAGAAAAGAGTAAGCTAGAGTGGAGTAGAGGGGAATAGAGTAGAGTAGAATGGATTTGAACAGAGCCAAATTGAGCTGAATCGCGTTGAAATGGGTTGAATCAAATCCAATCAAGTGGATTACAATACCTTAGAGTTGGGTAGCACAGGGTAGGGTAGAATAGAGTAGAATAGTACAGAACAGAGTAGAAACAATACAATAGAGTAGAGAAGAGTAGAATAGAGCTGAATAGAGCCAAATGCAGACAAAATGAGAGGAATCGTGTAGAAGCAAGTAGAGTAAATTAGAGTGGTGTTGGGTAGGGTAGAGCAGAATAGAGTAGAATAGTGTGGAATGAATAGAATGGAGTAGAATGGAGTCAAGTAGAAACGAATAGAGTAGAAAAGAGTCGAATAGAGCAGAATAGGGCCGAAGAAGGCCAAATCGAGCTGAATTGAGCGAAATCGACCCGAATACAGTGAATCGAGCCTAATGGAGCCAAAGCGAGCCTAATCAAGCTGAATCGACACTATTCGAGACAAATGGAGCCGAATGGACATGAATCACACCGATTCGGCCCCTAGTCGCGTCAAAATTTCTCGAATTCAATTGAATAGACTAGAGTAGGGGAGGTTCGGGTAGGCTAGAGTAGGGTAGAATAGAGTAGACTAGAATAAAACAGAACAGAACACAACAAAATAGAACAGAACAACACAGAACGAATACAGAAAAGAGTAAGCTAGAGTGGAGTAGAGGGGAATAGAGTAGAGTAGAATGGATTTGAACAGAGCCAAAATGAGCTGAATCGCGTTGAAATGGGTTGAATCAAATCCAATCAAGTGGATTACAATACCTTAGAGTTGGGTAGCACAGGGTAGGGTAGAATAGAGTAGAATAGTACAGAACAGAGTAGAAACAATACAATAGAGTAGAGAAGAGTAGAATAGAGCTGAATAGAGCCAAATGCAGACAAAATGAGAGGAATCGTGTAGAAGCAAGTAGAGTAAATTAGAGTGGTGTTGGGTAGGGTAGAGCAGAATAGAGTAGAATAGTGTGGAATGAATAGAATGGAGTAGAATGGAGTCAAGTAGAAACGAATAGAGTAGAAAAGAGTCGAATAGAGCAGAATAGGGCCGAAGAAGGCCAAATCGAGCAGATTCGAAGCGATTCAAGCCAAACCAAGCTGAATGGAGCCTAACTGAGCCGAATAGAGCCAAATCGAGCCGAATCGAGCCGATTCAAGCTTCATCGCCTCGAATCGCGTTCAACGCGTCAAATCCAATCGAGACGTATAGATTAGAGAAGGGGAGGGGAGGGGAGGGGAGAATAGAACAGAGTAGAGTGGAATAGAAGAGATTAGAACAGAATAGAAGGAATAGAATCGAGTAGAATCGAGTGGAAAAGACTAGAGTCGAATAGAGCCGAATAAGCTGAATAGAGACGAATGGAGCTGAAGACAGCCGAAAAGAGCTGTATACTGCCGAATCACACCTAATCGAGCGGAATCAAGCAGAATCGCCCTGACTGTCACCGAACAGCGTCGAATCCAATCAGGTCGAATCGAGTCGAGTCACATCGTTTTGAATCAAACAAGGTCAAATCGCTTCATATCGTGTCGAATCCCATCGAATCACGTCGAATAACTTCGAATTGCGTCAAACCTCAGAGAATCCTACTGAATCACGTCGAGTCGCATGGAATCTCATCAAATCCCTTCAGATCTTGCCGAATCCAGTCAAGTCCTATCAAATCGCTTTGCACGGAATCGAATTGAATCCAATAGATTAAAATAGGGTAGGTTCGGGTGGGGTGCCGTTGGGTCGGGTAGGGTAGAATAGAATAGAGTACAACAGAATAGGAGCGAATAGAACAGAACAGAAAGAATACAACAGAATAGAATAGAGTCAAAGAGAGAGAACATAGCCGAATTGAGCCGAGTGGAGACAAAACGAGACGAATCACGTCCGGTTGCTTCGAATCGCGTCAAATCAAATCGAATCGATTAGAAGAGATTAGGGTAGGGAAGGGTAGAATAGAAGAGAGGAAAATAGTGAGGAATGGAGTTGAACGGAGTCCAATAGAGACGGATAGATATGAATAGAGTACAAAAGAGTCTAATAGAGCAGAATAGGGCCGAATAGGCCCAAATAAGGCCTAATTGAGCAGAATCCAGCAGAATCAATGGAATTCGAGCCTAATCGAGCCGAATGGAGTGAAATGGAGCCAAGTCGAGCCGAATAGAGCCGATTCGAACTGAATCGAGCTGATTCAAGCCTAATCGCGTCAAATCGCGTGGAAATACGTCACATCGAATCTAATCAAATAGATTAGGGAAGGGTAGGGGAGGGGCGGGTGGGTAGAATAGAACAGAATAGTACAGAATAGAATATAGTACAGTAGGGTAGAGTAGAGAGAGTAAAGCAGACAAGAGTAGAGCAGAGTAGAATTGAGTCAAATAGAGTCAAAGAGTGCAGGATATAGCTGAATAGAGCCAATTCTGGCCGAATCGAGTCAAATGGAAACAAAACGAGATGAATCACACCGAATTGCTCCGAATCGCATCCAATCGAATAGATTGGAGTATCGTAGGGTAGAGTAGAACAGAATAGAGTAGAATAGCGTAGAATGGAGAAGAGTGGAGTCAAATGGAGTCGAACAGAGACAAATAGAGTAGAAAAGAGTCGAATCGAGCCAAATAGGGCCGAATAAGGCTGAACCGAGTGGAAACGAGCTGAATCGAGCTGATGTTGCGGAATCGAGCCGACTCAAGCGTGATGGTGTCCGGTCGCATCGAAATGCTTTGAATCGAATCAAATGGAATCGATTAGAATAGGTTAGGGTAGGGTAGTTTATGATAGGAAGACTAGGGTAGATGCAAGTAGACTACATTAGAGTAGACAAGAGAAGGCTAGAGTAGAAGCCTAGACTAGTAAGCTGGACTAGTCAGCTAGACTAGTGGCATAGAGCAGTAGCCTAGACAACTAGTCTTGAAGAGTACCCTAAGTCAGTAAGCTGAACGAGTACCCTTGCCTGAACTCTTAGCCTAATCTAGTACCCTTGCCTTAACTAGTAGTCCTAACAAGTACCCTTGCCTTAACCAGTAGTCTTCACTAGTACCCTTGCCTTCACTAGTAGTACGTCCTTAACAAGTAGCCTGAACTGGTACCCTTGCCTTAACCAGTACCCTCAACAAGTACCCATGCCTTAACTAGTAGCCTGGCCTTAACTAGTACCCTGGCCTTAACTAGTAGCCTGAACTAGTACCCTTGCCTGAAGGGGTACCCTTGCCCGAACTACTCCCCTTAATTAGGACCCTTATTGAGTAACCCAAAGTAGTAGAGTATGGTACGGTGGGGTAGCATAGGGTAGGGAAGCCTACGGTGGAACAGAGAAAATAGAAGGAAATAGAATAGAACAGCATAGGTCAGGGTAGGTTAGCTCAGTGCAGGGTATGGTAGAGTAGCATAGGATGGAATAGAGAAAATAGAAAAGGAGACTAGAAAAGAGCAGAGTAGATTAGGATAGGCTAGGGTGGGGGAGGGTTTTGTAGAATACAGTAGTGTAGAATGGAATAGAATGGTGTGGAATGGAGTCAAATGGATTCGAACACAGATGCAGAGAGTAGAAAAGAGTTGAATAGAGCCGAATAACGCTGAATAGGACCACATATGGCCAAAATGAGCCGAATCGAGTCGAGTCGACCAGATTCGGGATGAATGGAGCCTAGTGGAGCTGAAATGAGCCAAATAGAGACAAACTGAACCCAGCAAAATCGAGCCAAAACACACTTAATTGCATCCTATTGCATCGGATCTCGTCGAATTCCATCAAATCCCACCAAAACGCATCAAATCTCGCGGAATCTCACCGAATCCCGTCGAATCGTCTCAAATCGGGTCGAATGGTGTCAAACTGAATGGAATCGAATTAAATTGAATAGATTAGAGTAGTGTAGGTTAGACTGGGATTCAGTAGGGAAGGGCACAGAAGAATAGAATAGAGTAGAACAGAAGAGAATACCAAGAGTAGAACGGAGTAGAGTTGAGTAGAGTGGAATAGTCAGAGTCGGGTAGTGCAGAATATAGATGAATAGATCCAATTCAAGCCCAATCGATTCGAATGGAGAGGAAAGGAGACAAATCGTGATGAATCGAATCGATTAGAATAGATTAGAGTAGGGTAGGGTAGAACAGAATAGAATAGAGTAGAAAAGAGTAGAGTGGTGTGGAATGGAGTTGAATGGAGCCAAATAGAGACAAATAAAGTAGAAAGGGTTGAGTAGAACTGAACAGGGCTGAATAAGGTTCACTGGAGCCTAATTATGCTGAATTGAGCAGAATCGAGACGAATTGACCCAATTCAAGCCAAATAGAGCTAAATCGAGCCGATTCAAGCCTAATCACATGGAATCGCGTCGAAATGCGTTGAATCGAATAGATTAGAGTAGAGAAGGGTACAGTAGCAGAGGCTAGACTACAACACAACAGAACACAATAGAAAGAAGAGAATAGAATTAAGTAGAGTCGGGTCCAATAGAATAGAGTCAAATCGAGTTGAAGAGAGCCGAAAAGAGCCAAAGAGAGCTGAATACAGCCGAATTGACCAAATTCAAGGTGAATCGAGATGAATCATGTCGAGTCGTTTGAAACGTGTCGAATCGAATCAAATAGATTAGTGTGGGGAAGGTAAGGTTAGGGTAGGGTAGAGAAGAATAGAATAGAGTAGAATAGAACAGAACAGAAAGAATCGAGTAGACTAGAGTCAAATAGAGTCGAATACTGCCAAAAAGAGCCGAATAGAGTGGAAAAGAGCCGAATAGAACCGAATCGAGTTTAATGGAGCAGAAAGGAGATGAATCGAGCCGATATGACCCGAATCAGGTCGAATCCCATTCAAGTGTGTCGAATAGCATAGAACAGATGACAGTAGGCTAAGTTAGGGTAGGGTAGGGTAGAATAGAGTGCAGTAGAACAGAACAGAACAGAACTGAAAGAATAGGGTCGAGACGAGCAGAGTATAGAAGAGTAGAGTAGACCAGAGTCTAACATTGCCGAATAGAGCCAAATAGAGCCCAAAAGAGCTAAATGGATAGAAACCAAGACGAATCACACCGAATCCCGTTGGAATCGTGCCGTTTCGCGTCGAATCCCGTCGAATTGCATTGAATCTGATCAATTCCAATCCAATCCAATCCAATCAATTAGAATAGACTACAGTAAGGTAGAGTACAATACAATACAGTAGAGAATAGTTTAGGATGGAGTAGAATGGTGTAGCATGGAGTCGAGTGGAGTCGAAAAGAGATAATAGAGTTGAGTAGAGTCTAATAGAGCTGAATAGAGCTGAATAGAGCCTATTCGAGCTGACTAGAGCCGAATGGAGCCGATTAGAGCTGAATCGAACCGATTTGAGCCGATTGGGGAAGAATGGAGTGGAAAGGAGCCGATTTGGGCCGAATCGCATCCAGATGCGTGGAACCGAATCCAGTAGAATAGATTAGATTAGGGTAGGATGGAATAGAGTAGACTTGAACACAGTAGAAGAGAATGGAAAGGATACAATAGAATAGAGTAGAAAAGGGTAGAGCAGAGCAGAATAGTGTAGAGTAGAATAGAGTAGAGTAGAACAGAGTCGAATCAAGCTGAATGGAGACGAAACGAGACAAATCGCGTCGAATGGCGTCGAATCCCATCGAATCAATTACAGTAGGGTATAGTAGAATAGCATAGAATGGAGTAGAATGGTGTGCAATGGAATCGAGTAGAGTAGAAAAGAGCTGAATAGAGCCGAATAGGGCCAAAGAGGGCCAAATCGAGCTGAATTGAGCGAAATCGAGCCGAATTCAGTGAATCGAGCCTAATGGAGCCAAATCGAGCCTAATCAAGCTGAATCGACACTATTCGAGACAAATGGAGCCGAATGGACATGAATCACACCGATTCGGCCCCTAGTCGCGTCAAAATTTCTCGAATTCAATTGAATAGACTAGACTAGGGGAGGTTCGGGTAGGCTAGAGTAGGGTAGAATAGAGTAGACTAGAATAAAACAGAACACAACAAAATAGAACAGAACAACACAGAACGAATACAGAAAAGAGTAAGCTAGAGTGGAGTAGAGGGGAATAGAGTAGAGTAGAATAGATTTGAACAGAGCCAAATTGAGCTGAATCGCGTTGAAATGGGTTGAATCAAATCCAATCAAGTGGATTACAATACCTTAGAGTTGGGTAGCACAGGGTAGGGTAGAATAGAGTAGAATAGTACAGAACAGAGTAGAAACAATACAATAGAGTAGAGAAGAGTAGAATAGAGCTGAATAGAGCCAAATGCAGACAAAATGAGAGGAATCGTGTAGAAGCAAGTAGAGTAAATTAGAGTGGTGTTGGGTAGGGTAGAGCAGAATAGAGTAGAATAGTGTGGAATGAATAGAATGGAGTAGAATGGAGTCAAGTAGAAACGAATAGAGTAGAAAAGAGTCGAATAGAGCAGAATAGGGCCGAAGAAGGCCAAATCGAGCTGAATTGAGCGAAATCGACCCGAATACAGTGAATCGAGCCTAATGGAGCCAAAGCGAGCCTAATCAAGCTGAATCGACACTATTCGAGACAAATGGAGCCGAATGGACATGAATCACACCGATTCGGCCCCTAGTCGCGTCAAAATTTCTCGAATTCAATTGAATAGACTAGACTAGGGGAGGTTCGGGTAGGCTAGAGTAGGGTAGAATAGAGTAGACTAGAATAAAACAGAACAGAACACAACAAAATAGAACAGAACAACACAGAACGAATACAGAAAAGAGTAAGCTAGAGTGGAGTAGAGGGGAATAGAGTAGAGTAGAATGGATTTGAACAGAGCCAAAATGAGCTGAATCGCGTTGAAATGGGTTGAATCAAATCCAATCAAGTGGATTACAATACCTTAGAGTTGGGTAGCACAGGGTAGGGTAGAATAGAGTAGAATAGTACAGAACAGAGTAGAAACAATACAATAGAGTAGAGAAGAGTAGAATAGAGCTGAATAGAGCCAAATGCAGACAAAATGAGAGGAATCGTGTAGAAGCAAGTAGAGTAAATTAGAGTGGTGTTGGGTAGGGTAGAGCAGAATAGAGTAGAATAGTGTGGAATGAATAGAATGGAGTAGAATGGAGTCAAGTAGAAACGAATAGAGTAGAAAAGAGTCGAATAGAGCAGAATAGGGCCGAAGAAGGCCAAATCGAGCAGATTCGAAGCGATTCAAGCCAAACCAAGCTGAATGGAGCCTAACTGAGCCGAATAGAGCCAAATCGAGCCGAATCGAGCCGATTCAAGCTTCATCACCTCGAATCGCGTTCAACGCGTCAAATCCAATCCAGACGTATAGATTAGAGAAGGGGAGGGGAGGGGAGAATAGAACAGAGTAGAGTGGAATAGAAGAGATTAGAACAGAATAGAAGGAATAGAATCGAGTAGAATCGAGTGGAAAAGAGTAGAGTCGAATACAGTCGAATAGAGCCGAATAAGCTGAATAGAGACGAATGGAGCTGAAGACAGCCAAAAAGAGCTGTATACTGCCGAATCACACCTAATCGAGCGGAATCAAGCAGAATCGCACTGACTGTCACCGAACAGCGTCGAATCCAATCAGGTCGAATCGAGTCGAGTCACATCGTTTTGAATCAAACAAGGTCAAATCGCTTCATATCGTGTCGAATCCCATGGAATCACGTCGAATAACTTCGAATTGCGTCAAACCTCAGAGAATCCTACTGAATCACGTCGAGTCGCATGGAATCTCATCAAATCCCTTCAGATCTTGCCGAATCCAGTCAAGTCCTATCAAATCGCTTTGCACGGAATCGAATTGAATCCAATAGATTAAAGTAGGGTAGGTTCGGGTGGGGTGCCGTTGGGTCGGGTAGGGTAGAATAGACTAGAGTACAACAGAATAGGAGAGAATAGAACAGAACAGAAAGAATACAACAGAATAGAATAGAGTCAAAGAGAGAGAACATAGCCGAATTGAGCCGAGTGGAGACAAAACGAGACGAATCACGTCCGGTTGCTTCTTATCACGTCAAATCAAATCGAATCGATTAGAAGAGATTAGGGTAGGGAAGGGTAGAATAGAATCGAGGAAAATAGTGAGGAATGGAGTTGAACGGAGTCCAATAGAGACGGATAGATATGAATAGAGTACAAAAGAGTCTAATAGAGCAGAATAGGGCCGAATAGGCCCAAATAAGGCCTAATTGAGCACAATCCAGCAGAATCGATGGAATTCAAGCCTAATCGAGCCGAATGGAGTGAAATGGAGCCAAGTCGAGCCGAATAGAGCCGATTCGAACTGAATCGAGCTGATTCAAGCCTAATCGCGTCAAATCGCGTGGAAATAAGTCACATCGAATCTAATCAAATAGATTAGGGAAGGGGAGGGGAGGGGCGGGTGGGTAGAATAGAACAGAATAGTACAGAATAGAATATAGTACAGTAGGGTAGAGTAGAGAGAGTAAAGCAGACAAGAGTAGAGCAGAGTAGAATTGAGTCAAATAGAGTCAAAGAGTGCAGGATATAGCTGAATAGAGCCAATTCTGGCCGAATCGAGTCAAATGGAAACAAAACGAGATGAATCACACCGAATTGCTCCGAATCGCATCCAATCGAATAGACTGGAGTATCGTAGGGTAGAGTAGAACAGAATAGAGTAGAATAGCGTAGAATGGAGAAGAGTGGAGTCAAATGGAGTCGAACAGAGACAAATAGAGTAGAAAAGAGTCGAATCGAGCCAAATAGGGCCGAATAAGGCTGAACCGAGTGGAAACGAGCTGAATTGAAGCGATTCGAGCCAAATCGAGCTGAATCGAGCTGATGTTGCGGAATCGAGCCGACTCAAGCGTGATGGTGTCCGGTCGCATCGAAATGCTTTGAATCGAATCAAATGGAATCGATTAGAATAGGTTAGGGTAGGGTAGTTTATGATAGGAAGACTAGGGTAGATGCAAGTAGACTACATTAGAGTAGACAAGAGAAGGCTAGAGTAGAAGCCTAGACTAGTAAGCTGGACTAGTCAGCTAGACTAGTGGCATAGAGCAGTAGCCTAGACAACTAGTCTTGAAGAGTACCCTAAGTCAGTAATCTGAACGAGTACCCTTGCCTGAACTCTTAGCCTAATCTAGTACCCTTGCCTTAACTAGTAGTCCTAACAAGTACCCTTGCCTTAACCAGTAGTCTTCACTAGTACCCTTGCCTTCACTAGTAGTACGTCCTTAACAAGTAGCCTGAACTGGTACCCTTCCCTTAACCAGTACCCTCAACAAGTACCCATGCCTTAACCAGTAGCCTGGCCTTAACTAGTACCCTGGCCTTAACTAGTAGCCTGAACTAGTACTCTTGCCTTAAGGGGTACCCTTGCCCGAACTACTCCCCTTAATTAGGACCCTTATTGAGTAACCCAAAGTAGTAGAGTATGGTACGGTGGGGTAGCATAGGGTAGGGAAGCATACGGTGGAACAGAGAAAATAGAAGGAAATAGAATAGAACAGCATAGGTCAGGGTAGGTTAGCTTAGTGTAGGGTATGGTAGAGTAGCATAGGATGGAATCGAGAAAATAGAAAAGGAGACTAGAAAAGAGCAGACTAGATTAGGATAGGCTAGGGTGGGGGAGGGTTTTGTAGAATACAGTAGTGTAGAATGGAATAGAATGGTGTGGAATGGAGTCAAATGGATTCGAACACAGATGCAGAGAGTAGAAAAGAGTTGAATAGAGCCGAATAACGCTGAATAGGACCACATATGGCCAAAATGAGCCGAATCGAGTCGAGTCGACCAGATTCGGGATGAATGGAGCCTAGTGGAGCTGAAATGAGCCAAATAGAGACAAACTGAACCCAGCAAAATCGAGCCAAACCACACTTAATTGCATTCTATTGCATCGGATCTCGTCGAATTCCATCAAATCCCACCAAAACGCATCAAATCTCGCGGAATCTCACCGAATCCCGTCGAATCGTCTCAAATCGGGTCGAATGGTGTCAAACTGAATGGAATCGAATTAAATTGAATAGATTAGAGTAGTGTAGGTTAGACTGGGATTCAGTAGGGAAGGGCACAGAAGAATAGAATAGAGTAGAACAGAAGAGAATACCAAGAGTAGAACGGAGTAGAGTTGAGTAGAGTGGAATAGTCAGAGTCGGGTAGTGCAGAATATAGATGAATAGATCCAATTCAAGCCCAATCGATTCGAATGGAGAGGAAAGGAGACAAATCGTGATGAATCGAATCGATTAGAGTAGGGTAGGGTAGAACAGAATAGAATAGAGTAGAAAAGAGTAGAGTGGTGTGGAAGGGAGTTGAATGGAGCCAAATAGAGACAAATAAAGTAGAAAGGGTTGAGTAGAGCTGAACAGGGCTGAATAAGGTTCACTGGAGCCTAATTATGCTGAATTGAGCAGAATCGAGACGAATTGACCCAATTCAAGCCAAATAGAGCTAAATCGAGCCGATTCAAGCCTAATCACATGGAATCGCGTCGAAATGCATTGAATCGAATAGATTAGAGTAGAGAAGGGTACGGTAGCAGAGGCTAGACTACAACACAACAGAACACAATAGAAAGAAGAGAATAGAATTAAGCAGAGTCGGGTCCAGTAGAATAGAGTCAAATCGAGTTGAAGAGAGCCGAAAAGAGCCAAACAGAGCTGAATACAGCCGAATTGACCAAATTCAAGGTGAATCGAGATGAATCATGTCGAGTCGTTTGAAACGTGTCGAATCGAATCAAATAGATTAGTGTGGGGAAGGTAAGGTTAGGGTAGGGTAGAGAAGAATAGAATAGAGTAGAATAGAACAGAACAGAAAGAATCGAGTAGACTAGAGTCAAATAGAGTCGAATACTGCCAAAAAGAGCCGAATAGAGTGGAAAAGAGCCGAATAGAACCGAATCGAGTTTAATGGAGCAGAAAGGAGATGAATCGAGCCGATATGACCCGAATCAGGTCGAATCCCATTCAAGTGTGTCGAATAGCATAGAACAGATGACAGTAGGCTAAGTTAGGGTAGGGTAGGGTAGAATAGAGTGCAGTAGAACAGAACAGAACAGAACTGAAAGAATAGGGTCGAGACGAGCAGAGTATAGAAGAGTAGAGTAGACCAGAGTCTAACATTGCCGAATAGAGCCAAATAGAGCCCAAAAGAGCTAAATGGATAGAAACCAAGACGAATCACACCGAATCCCGTTGGAATCGTGCCGTTTCGCGTCGAATCCCGTCGAATTGCATTGAATCTGATCAATTCCAATCCAATCCAATCCAATCAATTAGAATAGACTACAGTACGGGAGAGTACAATACAATACAGTAGAGAATAGTTTAGGATGGAGTAGAATGGTGTAGCATGGAGTCGAGTGGAGTCGAAAAGAGATAATAGAGTTGAGTAGAGTCTAATAGAGCTGAATAGAGCTGAATAGAGCCTATTCGAGCTGACTAGAGCCGAATGGAGCCGATTAGAGCTGAATCGAACCGATTTGAGCCGATTGGGGATGAATGGAGTGGAAAGGAGCCGATTTGAGCCGAATCGCATCGAGACGCGTGGAATCCAATCCAGTAGAATAGATTAGATTAGGGTAGGATGGAATAGAGTAGACTAGAACACAGTAGAAGAGAATGGAAAGGATACAATAGAATAGAGTAGAAAAGGGTAGAGCAGAGCAGAATAGTGTAGAGTAGAATAGAGTAGAGTAGAACAGAGTCGAATCAAGCTGAATGGAGAAGAAACGAGACAAATCGCGTCGAATGCCGTCAAATCCCATCGAATCAATTACAGTAGGGTATAGTAGAATAGCATAGAATGGAGTAGAATGGTGTGCAATGGAATCGAGTAGAGTAGAAAAGAGCTGAATAGAGCCGAATAGGGCCAAAGAGGGCCAAATCGAGCTGAATTGAGCGAAATCGAGCCGAATACAGTGAATCGAGCCTAATGGAGCCAAATCGAGCCTAATCAAGCTGAATCGACACTATTCGAGACAAATGGAGCCGAATGGACATGAATCACACCGATTCGGCCCCTAGTCGCGTCAAAATTTCTCGAATTCAATTGAATAGACTAGAGTAGGGGAGGTTCGGGTAGGCTAGAGTAGGGTAGAATAGAGTAGACTAGAATAAAACAGAACAGAACACAACAAAATAGAACAGAACAACACAGAACGAATACAGAAAAGAGTAAGCTAGAGTGGAGTAGAGGGGAATAGAGTAGAGTAGAATGGATTTGAACAGAGCCAAATTGAGCTGAATCGCGTTGAAATGGGTTGAATCAAATCCAATCAAGTGGATTACAATACCTTAGAGTTGGGTAGCACAGGGTAGGGTAGAATAGAGTAGAATAGTACAGAACAGAGTAGAAACAATACAATAGAGTAGAGAAGAGTAGAATAGAGCTGAATAGAGCCAAATGCAGACAAAATGAGAGGAATCGTGTAGAAGCAAGTAGAGTAAATTAGAGTGGTGTTGGGTAGGGTAGAGCAGAATAAAGTAGAATAGTGTGGAATGAATAGAATGGAGTAGAATGGAGTCAAGTAGAAACGAATAGAGTAGAAAAGAGTCGAATAGAGCAGAATAGGGCCGAAGAAGGCCAAATCGAGCAGATTCGAAGCGATTCAAGCCAAACCAAGCTGAATGGAGCCTAACTGAGCCGAATAGAGCCAAATCGAGCCGAATCGAGCCGATTCAAGCTTCATCGCCTCGAATCGCGTTCAACGCGTCAAATCCAATCGAGACGTATAGATTAGAGAAGGGGAGGGGAGGGGAGGGGAGAATAGAACAGAGTAGAGTGGAATAGAAGAGATTAGAACAGAATAGAAGGAATAGAATCGAGTAGAATCGAGTGGAAAAGAGTAGAGTCGAATACAGTCGAATAGAGCCGAATAAGCTGAATAGAGACGAATGGAGCTGAAGACAGCCGAAAAGAGCTGTATACTGCCGAATCACACCTAATCGAGCGGAATCAAGCAGAATCGCACTGACTGTCACCGAACAGCGTCGAATCCAATCAGGTCGAATCGAGTCGAGTCACATCGTTTTGAATCAAACAAGGTCAAATCGCTTCATATCGTGTCGAATCCCATGGAATCACGTCGAATAACTTCGAATTGCGTCAAACCTCAGAGAATCCTACTGAATCACGTCGAGTCGCATGGAATCTCATCAAATCCCTTCAGATCTTGCCGAATCCAGTCAAGTCCTATCAAATCGCTTTGCACGGAATCGAATTGAATCCAATAGATTAAAGTAGGGTAGGTTCGGGTGGGGTGCCGTTGGGTCGGGTAGGGTAGAATAGAATAGAGTACAACAGAATAGGAGCGAATAGAACAGAACAGAAAGAATACAACAGAATAGAATAGAGTCAAAGAGAGAGAACATAGCCGAATTGAGCCGAGTGGAGACAAAACGAGACGAATCACGTCCGGTTGCTTCGAATCGCGTCAAATCAAATCGAATCGATTAGAAGAGATTAGGGTAGGGAAGGGTAGAATAGAAGAGAGGAAAATAGTGAGGAATGGAGTTGAACGGAGTCCAATAGAGACGGATAGATATGAATAGAGTACAAAAGAGTCTAATAGAGCAGAATAGGGCCGAATAGGCCCAAATAAGGCCTAATTGAGCAGAATCCAGCAGAATCGATGGAATTCGAGCCTAATCGAGCCGAATGGAGTGAAATGGAGCCAAGTCGAGCCGAATAGAGCCGATTCGAACTGAATCGAGCTGATTCAAGCCTAATCGCGTCAAATCGCGTGGAAATACGTCACATCGAATCTAATCAAATAGATTAGGGAAGGGTAGGGGAGGGGCGGGTGGGTAGAATAGAACAGAATAGTACAGAATAGAATATAGTACAGTAGGGTAGAGTAGAGAGAGTAAAGCAGACAAGAGTAGAGCAGAGTAGAATTGAGTCAAATAGAGTCAAAGAGTGCAGGATATAGCTGAATAGAGCCAATTCTGGCCGAATCGAGTCCAATGGAAACAAAACGAGATGAATCACACCGAATTGCTCCGAATCGCATCCAATCGAATAGATTGGAGTATCGTAGGGTAGAGTAGAACAGAATAGAGTAGAATAGCGTAGAATGGAGAAGAGTGGAGTCAAATGGAGTCGAACAGAGACAAATAGAGTAGAAAAGAGTCGAATCGAGCCAAATAGGGCCGAATAAGGCTGAACCGAGTGGAAACGAGCTGAATTGAAGCGATTCGAGCCAAATCGAGCTGAATCGAGCTGATGTTGCGGAATCGAGCCGACTCAAGCGTGATGGTGTCCGGTCGCATCGAAATGCTTTGAATCGAATCAAATGGAATCGATTAGAATAGGTTAGGGTAGGGTAGTTTATGATAGGAAGACTAGGGTAGATGCAAGTAGACTACATTAGAGTAGACAAGAGAAGGCTAGAGTAGAAGCCTAGACTAGTAAGCTGGACTAGTCAGCTAGACTAGTGGCATAGAGCAGTAGCCTAGACAACTAGTCTTGAAGAGTACCCTAAGTCAGTAATCTGAACGAGTACCCTTGCCTGAACTCTTAGCCTAATCTAGTACCCTTGCCTTAACTAGTAGTCCTAACAAGTACCCTTGCCTTAACCAGTAGTCTTCACTAGTACCCTTGCCTTCACTAGTAGTACGTCCTTAACAAGTAGCCTGAACTGGTACCCTTGCCTTAACCAGTACCCTCAACAAGTACCCATGCCTTAACTAGTAGCCTGGCCTTAACTAGTACCCTGGCCTTAACTAGTAGCCTGAACTAGTACACTTGCCTTAAGGAGTACCCTTGCCCGAACTACTCCCCTTAATTAGGACCCTTATTGAGTAACCCAAAGTAGTAGAGTATGGTACGGTGGGGTAGCATAGGGTAGGGAAGCATACAGTGGAACAGAGAAAATAGAAGGAAATAGAATAGAACAGCGTAGGTCAGGGTAGGTTAGCTTAGTGTAGGGTATGGTAGAGTAGCATAGGATGGAATAGAGAAAATAGAAAAGGAGACTAGAAAAGAGCAGACTAGATTAGGATAGGCTAGGGTGGGGGAGGGTTTTGTAGAATACAGTAGTGTAGAATGGAATAGAATCGTGTGGAATGGAGTCAAATGGATTCGAACACAGATGCAGAGAGTAGAAAAGAGTTGAATAGAGCCGAATAACGCTGAATAGGACCACATATGGCCAAAATGAGCCGAATCGAGTCGAGTCGACCAGATTCGGGATGAATGGAGCCTAGTGGAGCTGAAATGAGCCAAATAGAGACAAACTGAACCCAGCATAATCGAGCCAAAACACACTTAATTGCATCCTATTGCATCGGATCTCGTCGAATTCCATCAAATCCCACCAAAACGCATCAAATCTCGCGGAATCTCACCGAATCCCGTCGAATTGTCTCAAATCGGTTCGAATGGTGTCAAACTGAATGGAATCGAATTAAATTGAATAGATTAGAGTAGTGTAGGTTAGACTGGGATTCAGTAGGGAAGGGCACAGAAGAATAGAATAGAGTAGAACAGAAGAGAATACCAAGAGTAGAACGGAGTAGAGTTGAGTAGAGTGGAATAGTCAGAGTCGGGTAGTGCAGAATATAGATGAATAGATCCAATTCAAGCCCAATCGATTCGAATGGAGAGGAAAGGAGACAAATCGTGATGAATCGAATCGATTAGAGTAGATTAGAGTAGGGTAGGGTAGAACAGAATAGAATAGAGTAGAAAAGAGTAGAGTGGTGTGGAATGGAGTTGAATGGAGCCAAATAGAGACAAATAAAGTAGAAAGGGTTGAGTAGAGCTGAACAGGGCTGAATAAGGTTCACTGGAGCCTAATTATGCTGAATTGAGCAGAATCGAGACGAATTGACCCAATTCAAGCCAAATAGAGCTAAGTCGAGCCGATTCAAGCCTAATCACATGGAATCGCGTCGAAATGCGTTGAATCGAATAGATTAGAGTAGAGAAGGGTACGGTAGCAGAGGCTAGACTACAACACAACAGAACACAATAGAAAGAAGAGAATAGAATTAAGTAGAGTCGGGTCCAGTAGAATAGAGTCAAATCGAGTTGAAGAGAGCCGAAAAGAGCCAAACAGAGCTGAATACAGCCGAATTGACCAAATTCAAGGTGAATCGAGATGAATCATGTCGAGTCGTTTGAAACGTGTCGAATCGAATCAAATAGATTAGTGTGGGGAAGGTAAGGTTAGGGTAGGGTAGAGAAGAATAGAATAGAGTAGAATAGAACAGAACAGAAAGAATCGAGTAGACTAGAGTCAAATAGAGTCGAATACTGCCAAAAAGAGCCGAATAGAGTGGAAAAGAGCCGAATAGAACCGAATCGAGTTTAATGGAGCAGAAAGGAGATGAATCGAGCCGATATGACCCGAATCAGGTCGAATCCCATTCAAGTGTGTCGAATAGCATAGAACAGATGACAGTAGGCTAAGTTAGGGTAGGGTAGGGTAGAATAGAGTGCAGTAGAACAGAAGAGAACAGAACTGAAAGAATAGGGTCGAGACGAGCAGAGTATAGAAGAGTAGAGTAGACCAGAGTCTAACATTGCCGAATAGAGCCAAATAGAGCCCAAAAGAGCTAAATGGATAGAAACCAAGACGAATCACACCGAATCCCGTTGGAATCGTGCCGTTTCGCGTCGAATCCCGTCGAATTGCATTGAATCTGATCAATTCCAATCCAATCCAATCCAATCAATTAGAATAGACTAGAGTAGGGTAGAGTACAATACAATACAGTAGAGAATAGTTTAGGATGGAGTAGAATGGTGTAGCATGGAGTCGAGTGGAGTCGAAAAGAGATAATAGAGTTGAGTAGAGTCTAATAGAGCCGAATAGAGCTGAATAGAGCCTATTCGAGCTGACTAGAGCCGAATGGAGCCGATTAGAGCTGAATCGAACCGATTTGAGCCGATTGGGGATGAATGGAGTGGAAAGGAGCCGATTTGAGCCGAATCGCATCGAGACGCGTGGAATCGAATCCAGTAGAATAGATTAGATTAGGGTAGGATGGAATAGAGTAGACTAGAACACAGTAGAAGAGAATGGAAAGGATACAATAGAATAGAGTAGAAAAGGGTAGAGCAGAGCAGAATAGTGTAGAGTAGAATAGAGTAGAGTAGAACAGAGTCGAATCAAGCTGAATGGAGACGAAACGAGAGAAATCGCGTCGAATGGCGTCGAATCCCATCGAATCAATTACAGTAGGGTATAGTAGAATAGCATAGAATGGAGTAGAATGGTGTGCAATGGAATCGAGTAGAGTAGAAAAGAGCTGAATAGAGCCGAATAGGGCCAAAGAGGGCCAAATCGAGCTGAATTGAGCGAAATCGAGCCGAATTCAGTGAATCGAGCCTAATGGAGCCAAATCGAGCCTAATCAAGCTGAATCGACACTATTCGAGACAAATGGAGCCGAATGGACATGAATCACACCGATTCGGCCCCTAGTCGCGTCAAAATTTCTCGAATTCAATTGAATAGACTAGAGTAGGGGAGGTTCGGGTAGGCTAGAGTAGGGTAGAATAGAGTAGAATAGAATAAAACAGAACAGAACACAACAAAATAGAACAGAACAACACAGAACGAATACAGAAAAGAGTAAGCTAGAGTGGAGTAGAGGGGAATAGGGTAGAGTAGAATAGATTTGAACAGAGCCAAATTGAGCTGAATCGCGTTGAAATGGGTTGAATCAAATCCAATCAAGTGGATTACAATACCTTAGAGTTGGGTAGCACAGGGTAGGGTAGAATAGAGTAGAATAGTACAGAACAGAGTAGAAACAATACAATAGAGTAGAGAAGAGTAGAATAGAGCTGAATAGAGCCAAATGCAGACAAAATGAGAGGAATCGTGTAGAAGCAAGTAGAGTAAATTAGAGTGGTGTTGGGTAGGGTAGAGCAGAATAGAGTAGAATAGTGTGGAATGAATAGAATGGAGTAGAATGGAGTCAAGTAGAAACGAATAGAGTAGAAAAGAGTCGAATAGAGCAGAATAGGGCCGAAGAAGGCCAAATCGAGCAGATTCGAAGCGATTCAAGCCAAACCAAGCTGAATGGAGCCTAACTGAGCCGAATAGAGCCAAATCGAGCCGAATCGAGCCGATTCAAGCTTCATCGCCTCGAATCGCGTTCAACGCGTCAAATCCAATCGAGACGTATAGATTAGAGAAGGGGAGGGGAGGGGAGGGGAGAATAGAACAGAGTAGAGTGGAATAGAAGAGATTAGAACAGAATAGAAGGAATAGAATCGAGTAGAATCGAGTGGAAAAGAGTAGAGTCGAATACAGTCGAATAGAGCCGAATAAGCTGAATAGAGACGAATGGAGCTGAAGACAGCCGAAAAGAGCTGTATACTGCCGAATCACACCTAATCGAGCGGAATCAAGCAGAATCGCACTGACTGTCACCGAACAGCGTCGAATCCAATCAGGTCGAATCGAGTCGAGTCACATCGTTTTGAATCAAACAAGGTCAAATCGCTTCATATCGTGTCGAATCCCATCGAATCACGTCGAATAACTTCGAATTGCGTCAAACCTCAGAGAATCCTACTGAATCACGTCGAGTCGCATGGAATCTCATCAAATCCCTTCAGATCTTGCCGAATCCAGTCAAGTCCTATCAAATCGCTTTGCACGGAATCGAATTGAATCCAATAGATTAAAGTAGGGTAGGTTCGGGTGGGGTGCCGTTGGGTCGGGTAGGGTAGAATAGAATAGAGTACAACAGAATAGGAGCGAATAGAACAGAACAGAAAGAATACAACAGAATAGAATAGAGTCAAAGAGAGAGAACATAGCCGAATTGAGCCGAGTGGAGACAAAACGAGACGAATCACGTCCGGTTGCTTCGAATCGCGTCAAATCAAATCGAATCGATTAGAAGAGATTAGGGTAGGGAAGGGTAGAATAGAAGAGAGGAAAATAGTGAGGAATGGAGTTGAACGGAGTCCAATAGAGACGGATAGATATGAATAGAGTACAAAAGAGTCTAATAGAGCAGAATAGGGCCGAATAGGCCCAAATAAGGCCTAATTGAGCACAATCCAGCAGAATCGATGGAATTCGAGCCTAATCGAGCCGAATGGAGTGAAATGGAGCCAAGTCGAGCCGAATAGAGCCGATTCGAACTGAATCGAGCTGATTCAAGCCTAATCGCGTCAAATCGCGTGGAAATACGTCACATCGAATCTAATCAAATAGATTAGGGAAGGGTAGGGGAGGGGCGGGTGGGTAGAATAGAACAGAATAGTACAGAATAGAATATAGTACAGTAGGGTAGAGTAGAGAGAGTAAAGCAGACAAGAGTAGAGCAGAGTAGAATTGAGTCAAATAGAGTCAAAGAGTGCAGGATATAGCTGAATAGAGCTAATTCTGGCCGAAACGAGTCAAATGGAAACAAAACGAGATGAATCACACCGAATTGCTCCGAATCGCATCCAATCGAATAGACTGGAGTATCGTAGGGTAGAGTAGAACAGAATAGAGTAGAATAGCGTAGAATGGAGAAGAGTGGAGTCAAATGGAGTCGAACAGAGACAAATAGAGTAGAAAAGAGTCGAATCGAGCCAAATAGGGCCGAATAAGGCTGAACCGAGTGGAAACGAGCTGAATTGAAGCGATTCGAGCCAAATCGAGCTGAATCGAGCTGATGTTGCGGAATCGAGCCGACTCAAGCGTGATGGTGTCCGGTCGCATCGAAATGCTTTGAATCGAATCAAATGGAATCGATTAGAATAGGATAGGGTAGGGTAGTTTATGATAGGAAGACTAGGGTAGATGCAAGTAGACTACCTTAGAGTAGACAAGAGAAGGCTAGAGTAGAAGCCTAGACTAGTAAGCTGGACTAGTCAGCTAGACTAGTGGCATAGAGCAGTAGCCTAGACAACTAGTCTTGAAGAGTACCCTAAGTCAGTAATCTGAACGAGTACCCTTGCCTGAACTCTTAGCCTAATCTAGTACCCTTGCCTTAACTAGTAGTCCTAACAAGTACCCTTGCCTTAACCAGTAGTCTTCACTAGTACCCTTGCCTTCACTAGTAGTACGTCCTTAACAAGTAGCCTGAACTGGTACCCTTGCCTTAACCAGTACCCTCAACAAGTACCCATGCCTTAACTAGTAGCCTGGCCTTAACTAGTACCCTGGCCTTAACTAGTAGCCTGAACTAGTACACTTGCCTTAAGGAGTACCCTTGCCCGAACTACTCCCCTTAATTAGGACCCTTATTGAGTAACCCAAAGTAGTAGAGTATGGTACGGTGGGGTAGCATAGGGTAGGGAAGCATACGGTGGAACAGAGAAAATAGAAGGAAATAGAATAGAACAGCATAGGTCAGGGTAGGTTAGCTTAGTGTAGGGTATGGTAGAGTAGCATAGGATGGAATAGAGAAAATAGAAAAGGAGACTAGAAAAGAGCAGACTAGATTAGGATAGGCTAGGGTGGGGGAGGGTTTTGTAGAATACAGTAGTGTAGAATGGAATAGAATGGTGTGGAATGGAGTCAAATGGATTCGAACACAGATGCAGAGAGTAGAAAAGAGTTGAATAGAGCCGAATAACGCTGAATAGGACCACATATGGCCAAAATGAGCCGAATCGAGTCGAGTCGACCAGATTCGGGATGAATGGAGCCTAGTGGAGCTGAAACGAGCCAAATAGAGACAAACTGAACCCAGCAAAATCGAGCCAAAACACACTTAATTGCATCCTATTGCATCGGATCTCGTCGAATTCCATCAAATCCCACCAAAACGCATCAAATCTCGCGGAATCTCACCGAATCCCGTCGAATTGTCTCAAATCGGGTCGAATGGTGTCAAACTGAATGGAATCGAATTAAATTGAATAGATTAGAGTAGTGTAGGTTAGACTGGGATTCAGTAGGGAAGGGCACAGAAGAATAGAATAGAGTAGAACAGAAGAGAATACCAAGAGTAGAACGGAGTAGAGTTGAGTAGAGTGGAATAGTCAGAGTCGGGTAGTGCAGAATATAGATGAATAGATCCAATTCAAGCCGAATCGATTCGAATGGAGAGGAAAGGAGACAAATCGTGATGAATCGAATCGATTAGAATAGATTAGAGTAGGGTAGGGTAGAACAGAATAGAATAGAGTAGAAAAGAGTAGAGTGGTGTGGAATGGAGTTGAATGGAGCCAAATAGAGACAAATAAAGTAGAAAGGGTTGAGTAGAGCTGAACAGGGCTGAATAAGGTTCACTCGAGCCTAATTATGCTGAATTGAGCAGAATCGAGACGAATTGACCCAATTCAAGCCAAATAGAGCTAAATCGAGCCGATTCAAGCCTAATCACATGGAATCGCGTCGAAATGCGTTGAATCGAATAGATTAGAGTAGAGAAGGGTACGGTAACAGAGGCTAGACTACAACACAACAGAACACAATAGAAAGAAGAGAATAGAATTAAGTAGAGTCGGGTCCAGTAGAATAGAGTCAAATCGAGTTGAAGAGAGCCGAAAAGAGCCAAACAGAGCTGAATACAGCCGAATTGACCAAATTCAAGGTGAATCGAGATGAATCATGTCGAGTCGTTTGAAACGTGTCGAATCGAATCAAATAGATTAGTGTGCGGAAGGTAAGGTTAGGGTAGGGTAGAGAAGAATAGAATAGAGTAGAATAGAACAGAACAGAAAGAATCGAGTAGACTAGAGTCAAATAGAGTCGAATACTGCCAAAAAGAGCCGAATAGAGTGGAAAAGAGCCGAATAGAACCGAATCGAGTTTAATGGAGCAGAAAGGAGATGAATCGAGCCGATATGACCCGAATCAGGTCGAATCCCATTCAAGTGTGTCAAATAGCATAGAACAGATGACAGTAGGCTAAGTTAGGGTAGGGTAGGGTAGAATAGAGGGCAGTAGAACAGAAGAGAACAGAACTGAAAGAATAGGGTCGAGACGAGCAGAGTATAGAAGAGTAGAGTAGACCAGAGTCTAACATTGCCAAATAGAGCCAAATAGAGCCCAAAAGAGCTAAATGGATAGAAACCAAGACGAATCACACCGAATCCCGTTGGAATGGTGCCGTTTCGCGTCGAATCCCGTCGAATTGCATTGAATCTGATCAATTCCAATCCAATCCAATCCAATCAATTAGAATAGACTACAGTAAGGTAGAGTACAATACAATACAGTAGAGAATAGTTTAGGATGGAGTAGAATGGTGTAGCATGGAGTCGAGTGGAGTCGAAAAGAGATAATAGAGTTGAGTAGAGTCTAATAGAGCCGAATAGAGCTGAATAGAGCCTATTCGAGCTGACTAGAGCTGAATGGAGCCGATTAGAGCTGAATCGAACCGATTTGAGCCGATTGGGGATGAATGGAGTGGAAAGGAGCCGATTTGAGCCGAATCGCATCGAGACGCGTGGAATCGAATCCAGTAGAATAGATTAGATTAGGGTAGGATGGAATAGAGTAGACTAGAACACAGTAGAAGAGAATGGAAAGGATACAATAGAATAGAGTAGAAAAGGGTAGAGCAGAGCAGAATAGTGTAGAGTAGAATAGAGTAGAGTAGAACAGAGTCGAATCAAGCTGAATGGAGACGAAACGAGACAAATCGCGTCGAATGGCGTCGAATCCCATCGAATCAATTACAGTAGGGTATAGTAGAATAGCATAGAATGGAGTAGAATGGTGTGCAATGGAATCGAGTAGAGTAGAAAAGAGCTGAATAGAGCCGAATAGGGCCAAAGAGGGCCAAATCGAGCTGAATTGAGCGAAATCGAGCCGAATCCAGTGAATCGAGCCTAATGGAGCCAAATCGAGCCTAATCAAGCTGAATCGACACTATTCGAGACAAATGGAGCCGAATGGACATGAATCACACCGATTCGGCCCCTAGTCGCGTCAAAATTTCTCGAATTCAATTGAATAGACTAGAGTAGGGGAGGTTCGGGTAGGCTAGAGTAGGGTAGAATAGAGTAGAATAGAATAAAACAGAACAGAACACAACAAAATAGAACAGAACAACACAGAACGAATACAGAAAAGAGTAAGCTAGAGTGGAGTAGAGGGGAATAGGGTAGAGTAGAATAGATTTGAACAGAGCCAAATTGAGCTGAATCGCGTTGAAATGGGTTGAATCAAATCCAATCAAGTGGATTACAATACCTTAGAGTTGGGTAGCACAGGGTAGGGTAGAATAGAGTAGAATAGTACAGAACAGAGTAGAAACAATACAATAGAGTAGAGAAGAGTAGAATAGAGCTGAATAGAGCCAAATGCAGACAAAATGAGAGGAATCGTGTAGAAGCAAGTAGAGTAAATTAGAGTGGTGTTGGGTAGGGTAGAGTAGAATAGTGTGGAATGAATAGAATGGAGTAGAATGGAGTCAAGTAGAAACGAATAGAGTAGAAAAGAGTCGAATAGAGCAGAATAGGGCCGAAGAAGGCCAAATCGAGCAGATTCGAAGAGATTCAAGCCAAACCAAGCTGAATGGAGCCTAACTGAGCCGAATAGAGCCAAATCGAGCCGAATCGAGCCGATTCAAGCTTCATCGCCTCGAATCGCGTTCAACGCGTCAAATCCAATCGAGACGTATAGATTAGAGAAGGGGAGGGGAGGGGAGGGGAGAATAGAACAGAGTAGAGTGGAATAGAAGAGATTAGAACAGAATAGAAGGAATAGAATCGAGTAGAATCGAGTGGAAAAGAGTAGAGTCGAATACAGTCGAATAGAGCCGAATAAGCTGAATAGAGACGAATGGAGCTGAAGACAGCCGAAAAGAGCTGTATACTGCCGAATCACACCTAATCGAGCGGAATCAAGCAGAATCGCACTGACTGTCACCGAACAGCGTCGAATCCAATCAGGTCGAATCGAGTCGAGTCACATCGTTTTGAATCAAACAAGGTCAAATCGCTTCATATCGTGTCGAATCCCATGGAATCACTTCGAATAACTTCGAATTGCGTCAAACCTCAGAGAATCCTACTGAATCACGTCGAGTCGCATGGAATCTCATCAAATCCCTTCAGATCTTGCCGAATCCAGTCAAGTCCTATCAAATCGCTTTGCACGGAATCGAATTGAATCCAATAGATTAAAGTAGGGTAGGTTCGGGTGGGGTGCCGTTGGGTCGGGTAGGGTAGAATAGAATAGAGTACAACAGAATAGGAGCGAATAGAACAGAACAGAAAGAATACAACAGAATAGAATAGAGTCAAAGAGAGAGAACATAGCCGAATTGAGCCGAGTGGAGACAAAACGAGACGAATCACGTCCGGTTGCTTCGAATCGCGTCAAATCAAATCGAATCGATTAGAAGAGATTAGGGTAGGGAAGGGTAGAATAGAAGAGAGGAAAATAGTGAGGAATGGAGTTGAACGGAGTCCAATAGAGACGGATAGATATGAATAGAGTACAAAAGAGTCTAATAGAGCAGAATAGGGCCGAATAGGCCCAAATAAGGCCTAATTGAGCAGAATCCAGCAGAATCGATGGAATTCGAGCCTAATCGAGCCGAATGGAGTGAAATGGAGCCAAGTCGAGCCGAATAGAGCCGATTCGAACTGAATCGAGCTGATTCAAGCCTAATCGCGTCAAATCGCGTGGAAATACGCCACATCGAATCTAATCAAATAGATTAGGGAAGGGTAGGGGAGGGGCGGGTGGGTAGAATAGAACAGAATAGTACAGAATAGAATATAGTACAGTAGGGTAGAGTAGAGAGAGTAAAGCAGACAAGAGTAGAGCAGAGTAGAATTGAGTCAAATAGAGTCAAAGAGTGCAGGATATAGCTGAATAGAGCCAATTCTGGCCGAATCGAGTCAAATGGAAACAAAACGAGATGAATCACACCGAATTGCTCCGAATCGCATCCAATCGAATAGACTGGAGTATCGTAGGGTAGAGTAGAACAGAATAGAGTAGAATAGCGTAGAATGGAGAAGAGTGGAGTCAAATGGAGTCGAACAGAGACAAATAGAGTACAAAAGAGTCGAATCGAGCCAAATAGGGCCGAATAAGGCTGAACCGAGTGGAAACGAGCTGAATTGAAGCGATTCGAGCCAAATCGAGCTGAATCGAGCTGATGTTGTGGAATCGAGCCGACTCAAGCGTGATGGTGTCCGGTCGCATCGAAATGCTTTGAATCGAATCAAATGGACTCGATTAGAATAGGTTAGGGTAGGGTAGTTTATGATAGGAAGACTAGGGTAGATGCAAGTAGACTACATTAGAGTAGACAAGAGAAGGCTAGAGTAGAAGCCTAGACTAGTAAGCTGGACTAGTCAGCTAGACTAGTGGCATAGAGCAGTAGCCTAGACAACTAGTCTTGAAGAGTACCCTAAGTCAGTAATCTGAACGAGTACCCTTGCCTGAACTCTTAGCCTAATCTAGTACCCTTGCCTTAACTAGTAGTCCTAACAAGTACCCTTGCCTTAACCAGTAGTCTTCACTAGTACCCTTGCCTTCACTAGTAGTACGTCCTTAACAAGTAGCCTGAACTGGTACCCTTGCCTTAACCAGTACCCTCAACAAGTACCCATGCCTTAACTAGTAGCCTGGCCTTAACTAGTACCCTGGCCTTAACTAGTAGCCTGAACTAGTACACTTGCCTTAAGGAGTACCCTTGCCCGAACTACTCCCCTTAATTAGGACCCTTATTGAGTAACCCAAAGTAGTAGAGTATGGTACGGTGGGGTAGCATAGGGTAGGGAAGCATACGGTGGAACAGAGAAAATAGAAGGAAATAGAATAGAACAGCATAGGTCAGGGTAGGTTAGCTTAGTGTAGGGTATGGTAGAGTAGCATAGGATGGAATAGAGAAAATAGAAAAGGAGACTAGAAAAGAGCAGACTAGATTAGGATAGGCTAGGGTGGGGGAGGGTTTTGTAGAATACAGTAGTGTAGAGTGGAATAGAATGGTGTGGAATGGAGTCAAATGGATTCGAACACAGATGCAGAGAGTAGAAAAGAGTTGAATAGAGCCGAATAACGCTGAATAGGACCACATATGGCCAAAATGAGCCGAATCGAGTCGAGTCGACCAGATTCGGGATGAATGGAGCCTAGTGGAGCTGAAATGAGCCAAATAGAGACAAACTGAACCCAGCAAAATCGAGCCAAAACACACTTAATTGCATCCTATTGCATCGGATCTCGTCGAATTCCATCAAATCCCACCAAAACGCATCAAATCTCGCGGAATCTCACCGAATCCCGTCGAATCGTCTCAAATCGGGTCGAATGGTGTCAAACTGAATGGAATCGAATTAAATTGAATAGATTAGAGTAGTGTAGGTTAGACTGGGATTCAGTAGGGAAGGGCACAGAAGAATAGAATAGAGTAGAACAGAAGAGAATACCAAGAGTAGAACGGAGTAGAGTTGAGTAGAGTGGAATAGTCAGAGTCGGGTAGTGCAGAATATAGATGAATAGATCCAATTCAAGCCCAATCGATTCGAATGGAGAGGAAAGGAGACAAATCGTGATGAATCGAATCGATTAGAATAGATTAGAGTAGGGTAGGGTAGAACAGAATAGAATAGAGTAGAAAAGAGTAGAGTGGTGTGGAATGGAGTTGAATGGAGCCAAATAGAGACAAATAAAGTAGAAAGGGTTGAGTAGAGCTGAACAGGGCTGAATAAGGTTCACTGGAGCCTAATTATGCTGAATTGAGCAGAATCGAGACGAATTGACCCAATTCAAGCCAAATAGAGCTAAATCGAGCCGATTCAAGCCTAATCACATGGAATCGTGTCGAAATGCGTTGAATCGAATAGATTAGAGTAGAGAAGGGTACGGTAGCAGAGGCTAGACTACAACACAACAGAACACAATAGAAAGAAGAGAATAGAATTAAGTAGAGTCGGGTCCAGTAGAATAGAGTCAAATCGAGTTGAAGAGAGCCGAAAAGAGCCAAAGAGAGCTGAATACAGCCGAATTGACCAAATTCAAGGTGAATCGAGATGAATCATGTCGAGTCGTTTGAAACGTGTCGAATCGAATCAAATAGATTAGTGTGGGGAAGGTAAGGTTAGGGTAGGGTAGAGAAGAATAGAATAGAGTAGAATAGAACAGAACAGAAAGAATCGAGTAGACTAGAGTCAAATAGAGTCGAATACTGCCAAAAAGAGCCGAATAGAGTGGAAAAGAGCCGAATAGAACCGAATCGAGTTTAATGGAGCAGAAAGGAGATGAATCGAGCCGATATGACCCGAATCAGGTCGAATCCCATTCAAGTGTGTCAAATAGCATAGAACAGATGACAGTAGGCTAAGTTAGGGTAGGGTAGGGTAGAATAGAGTGCAGTAGAACAGAAGAGAACAGAACTGAAAGAATAGGGTCGAGACGAGCAGAGTATAGAAGAGTAGAGTAGACCAGAGTCTAACATTGCCGAATAGAGCCAAATAGAGCCCAAAAGAGCTAAATGGATAGAAACCAAGACGAATCACACCGAATCCCGTTGGAATCGTGCCGTTTCGCGTCGAATCCCGTCGAATTGCATTGAATCTGATCAATTCCAATCCAATCCAATCCAATCAATTAGAATAGACTACAGTAAGGTAGAGTACAATACAATACAGTAGAGAATAGTTTAGGATGGAGTAGAATGGTGTAGCATGGAGTCGAGTGGAGTCGAAAAGAGATAATAGAGTTGAGTAGAGTCTAATAGAGCCGAATAGAGCTGAATAGAGCCTATTCGAGCTGACTAGAGCTGAATGGAGCCGATTAGAGCTGAATCGAACCGATTTGAGCCGATTGGGGATGAATGGAGTGGAAAGGAGCCGATTTGAGCCGAATCGCATCGAGACGCGTGGAATCGAATCCAGTAGAATAGATTAGATTAGGGTAGGATGGAATAGAGTAGACTAGAACACAGTAGAAGAGAATGGAAAGGATACAATAGAATAGAGTAGAAAAGGGTAGAGCAGAGCAGAATAGTGTAGAGTAGAATAGAGTAGAGTAGAACAGAGTCGAATCAAGCTGAATGGAGACGAAACGAGACAAATCGCGTCGAATGGCGTCGAATCCCATCGAATCAATTACAGTAGGGTATAGTAGAATAGCATAGAATGGAGTAGAATGGTGTGCAATGGAATCGAGTAGAGTAGAAAAGAGCTGAATAGAGCCGAATAGGGCCAAAGAGGGCCAAATCGAGCTGAATTGAGCGAAATCGAGCCGAATCCAGTGAATCGAGCCTAATGGAGCCAAATCGAGCCTAATCAAGCTGAATCGACACTATTCGAGACAAATGGAGCCGAATGGACATGAATCACACCGATTCGGCCCCTAGTCGCGTCAAAATTTCTCGAATTCAATTGAATAGACTAGAGTAGGGGAGGTTCGGGTAGGCTAGAGTAGGGTAGAATAGAGTAGAATAGAATAAAACAGAACAGAACACAACAAAATAGAACAGAACAACACAGAACGAATACAGAAAAGAGTAAGCTAGAGTGGAGTAGAGGGGAATAGGGTAGAGTAGAATAGATTTGAACAGAGCCAAATTGAGCTGAATCGCGTTGAAATGGGTTGAATCAAATCCAATCAAGTGGATTACAATACCTTAGAGTTGGGTAGCACAGGGTAGGGTAGAATAGAGTAGAATAGTACAGAACAGAGTAGAAACAATACAATAGAGTAGAGAAGAGTAGAATAGAGCTGAATAGAGCCAAATGCAGACAAAATGAGAGGAATCGTGTAGAAGCAAGTAGAGTAAATTAGAGTGGTGTTGGGTAGGGTAGAGTAGAATAGTGTGGAATGAATAGAATGGAGTAGAATGGAGTCAAGTAGAAACGAATAGAGTAGAAAAGAGTCGAATAGAGCAGAATAGGGCCGAAGAAGGCCAAATCGAGCAGATTCGAAGAGATTCAAGCCAAACCAAGCTGAATGGAGCCTAACTGAGCCGAATAGAGCCAAATCGAGCCGAATCGAGCCGATTCAAGCTTCATCGCCTCGAATCGCGTTCAACGCGTCAAATCCAATCGAGACGTATAGATTAGAGAAGGGGAGGGGAGGGGAGGGGAGAATAGAACAGAGTAGAGTGGAATAGAAGAGATTAGAACAGAATAGAAGGAATAGAATCGAGTAGAATCGAGTGGAAAAGAGTAGAGTCGAATACAGTCGAATAGAGCCGAATAAGCTGAATAGAGACGAATGGAGCTGAAGACAGCCGAAAAGAGCTGTATACTGCCGAATCACACCTAATCGAGCGGAATCAAGCAGAATCGCACTGACTGTCACCGAACAGCGTCGAATCCAATCAGGTCGAATCGAGTCGAGTCACATCGTTTTGAATCAAACAAGGTCAAATCGCTTCATATCGTGTCGAATCCCATCGAATCACGTCGAATAACTTTGAATTGCGTCAAACCTCAGAGAATCCTACTGAATCACGTCGAGTCGCATGGAATCTCATCAAATCCCTTCAGATCTTGCCGAATCCAGTCAAGTCCTATCAAATCGCTTTGCACGGAATCGAATTGAATCCAATAGATTAAAGTAGGGTAGGTTCGGGTGGGGTGCCGTTGGGTCGGGTAGGGTAGAATAGAATAGAGTACAACAGAATAGGAGCGAATAGAACAGAACAGAAAGAATACAACAGAATAGAATAGAGTCAAAGAGAGAGAACATAGCCGAATTGAGCCGAGTGGAGACAAAACGAGACGAATCACGTCCGGTTGCTTCGAATCGCGTCAAATCAAATCGAATCGATTAGAAGAGATTAGGGTAGGGAAGGGTAGAATAGAAGAGAGGAAAATAGTGAGGAATGGAGTTGAACGGAGTCCAATAGAGACGGATAGATATGAATAGAGTACAAAAGAGTCTAATAGAGCAGAATAGGGCCGAATAGGCCCAAATAAGGCCTAATTGAGCAGAATCCAGCAGAATCGATGGAATTCGAGCCTAATCGAGCCGAATGGAGTGAAATGGAGCCAAGTCGAGCCGAATAGAGCCGATTCGAACTGAATCGAGCTGATTCAAGCCTAATCGCGTCAAATCGCGTGGAAATACGTCACATCGAATCTAATCAAATAGATTAGGGAAGGGTAGGGGAGGGGCGGGTGGGTAGAATAGAACAGAATAGTACAGAATAGAATATAGTACAGTAGGGTAGAGTAGAGAGAGTAAAGCAGACAAGAGTAGAGCAGAGTAGAATTGAGTCAAATAGAGTCAAAGAGTGCAGGATATAGCTGAATAGAGCCAATTCTGGCCGTATCGAGTCAAATGGAAACAAAACGAGATGAATCACACCGAATTGCTCCGAATCGCATCCAATCGAATAGACTGGAGTATCGTAGGGTAGAGTAGAACAGAATAGAGTAGAATAGCGTAGAATGGAGAAGAGTGGAGTCAAATGGAGTCGAACAGAGACAAATAGAGTAGAAAAGAGTCGAATCGAGCCAAATAGGGCCGAATAAGGCTGAACCGAGTGGAAACGAGCTGAATTGAAGCGATTCGAGCCAAATCGAGCTGAATCGAGCTGATGTTGCGGAATCGAGCCGACTCAAGCGTGATGGTGTCCGGTCGCATCGAAATGCTTTGAATCGAATCAAATGGACTCGATTAGAATAGGTTAGGGTAGGGTAGTTTATGATAGGAAGACTAGGGTAGATGCAAGTAGACTACATTAGAGTAGACAAGAGAAGGCTAGAGTAGAAGCCTAGACTAGTAAGCTGGACTAGTCAGCTAGACTAGTGGCATAGAGCAGTAGCCTAGACAACTAGTCTTGAAGAGTACCCTAAGTCAGTAATCTGAACGAGTACCCTTGCCTGAACTCTTAGCCTAATCTAGTACCCTTGCCTTAACTAGTAGTCCTAACAAGTACCCTTGCCTTAACCAGTAGTCTTCACTAGTACCCTTGCCTTCACTAGTAGTACGTCCTTAACAAGTAGCCTGAACTGGTACCCTTGCCTTAACCAGTACCCTCAACAAGTACCCATGCCTTAACTAGTAGCCTGGCCTTAACTAGTACCCTGGCCTTAACTAGTAGCCTGAACTAGTACACTTGCCTTAAGGAGTACCCTTGCCCGAACTACTCCCCTTAATTAGGACCCTTATTGAGTAACCCAAAGTAGTAGAGTATGGTACGGTGGGGTAGCATAGGGTAGGGAAGCATACGGTGGAACAGAGAAAATAGAAGGAAATAGAATAGAACAGCATAGGTCAGGGTAGGTTAGCTTAGTGTAGGGTATGGTAGAGTAGCATAGGATGGAATAGAGAAAATAGAAAAGGAGACTAGAAAAGAGCAGAGTAGATTAGGATAGGCTAGGGTGGGGGAGGGTTTTGTAGAATACAGTAGTGTAGAGTGGAATAGAATGGTGTGGAATGGAGTCAAATGGATTCGAACACAGATGCAGAGAGTAGAAAAGAGTTGAATAGAGCCGAATAACGCTGAATAGGACCACATATGGCCAAAATGAGCCGAATCGAGTCGAGTCGACCAGATTCGGGATGAATGGAGCCTAGTGGAGCTGAAACGAGCCAAATAGAGACAAACTGAACCCAGCAAAATCGAGCCAAAACACACTTAATTGCATCCTATTGCATCGGATCTCGTCGAATTCCATCAAATCCCACCAAAACACATCAAATCTCGCGGAATCTCACCGAATCCCGTCGAATCGTCTCAAATCGGGTCGAATGGTGTCAAACTGAATGGAATCGAATTAAATTGAATAGATTAGAGTAGTGTAGGTTAGACTGGGATTCAGTAGGGAAGGGCACAGAAGAATAGAATAGAGTAGAACAGAAGAGAATACCAAGAGTAGAACGGAGTAGAGTTGAGTAGAGTGGAATAGTCAGAGTCGGGTAGTGCAGAATATAGATGAATAGATCCAATTCAAGCCCAATCGATTCGAATGGAGAGGAAAGGAGACAAATCGTGATGAATCGAATCGATTAGAATAGATTAGAGTAGGGTAGGGTAGAACAGAATAGAATAGAGTAGAAAAGAGTAGAGTGGTGTGGAATGGAGTTGAATGGAGCCAAATAGAGACAAATAAAGTAGAAAGGGTTGAGTAGAGCTGAACAGGGCTGAATAAGGTTCACTGGAGCCTAATTATGCTGAATTGAGCAGAATCGAGACGAATTGACCCAATTCAAGCCAAATAGAGCTAAATCGAGCCGATTCAAGCCTAATCACATGGAATCGTGTCGAAATGCGTTGAATCGAATAGATTAGAGTAGAGAAGGGTACGGTAGCAGAGGCTAGACTACAACACAACAGAACACAATAGAAAGAAGAGAATAGAATTAAGTAGAGTCGGGTCCAGTAGAATAGAGTCAAATCGAGTTGAAGAGAGCCGAAAAGAGCCAAACAGAGCTGAATACAGCCGAATTGACCAAATTCAAGGTGAATCGAGATGAATCATGTCGAGTCGTTTGAAACGTGTCGAATCGAATCAAATAGATTAGTGTGGGGAAGGTAAGGTTAGGGTAGGGTAGAGAAGAATAGAATAGAGTAGAATAGAACAGAACAGAAAGAATCGAGTAGACTAGAGTCAAATAGAGTCGAATACTGCCAAAAAGAGCCGAATAGAGTGGAAAAGAGCCGAATAGAACCGAATCGAGTTTAATGGAGCAGAAAGGAGATGAATCGAGCCGATATGACCCGAATCAGGTCGAATCCCATTCAAGTGTGTCAAATAGCATAGAACAGATGACAGTAGGCTAAGTTAGGGTAGGGTAGGGTAGAATAGAGTGCAGTAGAACAGAAGAGAACAGAACTGAAAGAATAGGGTCGAGACGAGCAGAGTATAGAAGAGTAGAGTAGACCAGAGTCTAACATTGCCGAATAGAGCCAAATAGAGCCCAAAAGAGCTAAATGGATAGAAACCAAGACGAATCACACCGAATCCCGTTGGAATCGTGCCGTTTCGCGTCGAATCCCGTCGAATTGCATTGAATCTGATCAATTCCAATCCAATCCAATCCAATCAATTAGAATAGACTACAGTAAGGTAGAGTACAATACAATACAGTAGAGAATAGTTTAGGATGGAGTAGAATGGTGTAGCATGGAGTCGAGTGGAGTCGAAAAGAGATAATAGAGTTGAGTAGAGTCTAATAGAGCCGAATAGAGCTGAATAGAGCCTATTCGAGCTGACTAGAGATGAATGGAGCCGATTAGAGCTGAATCGAACCGATTTGAGCCGATTGGGGATGAATGGAGTGGAAAGGAGCCGATTTGAGCCGAATCGCATCCAGACGCGTGGAATCCAATCCAGTAGAATAGATTAGATTAGGGTAGGATGGAATAGAGTAGACTAGAACACAGTAGAAGAGAATGGAAAGGATACAATAGAATAGAGTAGAAAAGGGTAGAGCAGAGCAGAATAGTGTAGAGTAGAATAGAGTAGAGTAGAACAGAGTCGAATCAAGCTGAATGGAGACGAAACGAGACAAATCGCGTCGAATGGCGTCGAATCCCATCGAATCAATTACAGTAGGGTATAGTAGAATAGCATAGAATGGAGTAGAATGGTGTGCAATGGAATCGAGTAGAGTAGAAAAGAGCTGAATAGAGCCGAATAGGGCCAAAGAGGGCCAAATCGAGCTGAATTGAGCGAAATCGAGCCGAATCCAGTGAATCGAGCCTAATGGAGCCAAATCGAGCCTAATCAAGCTGAATCGACACTATTCGAGACAAATGGAGCCGAATGGACATGAATCACACCGATTCGGCCCCTAGTCGCGTCAAAATTTCTCGAATTCAATTGAATAGACTAGAGTAGGGGAGGTTCGGGTAGGCTAGAGTAGGGTAGAATAGAGTAGAATAGAATAAAACAGAACAGAACACAACAAAATAGAACAGAACAACACAGAACGAATACAGAAAAGAGTAAGCTAGAGTGGAGTAGAGGGGAATAGGGTAGAGTAGAATAGATTTGAACAGAGCCAAATTGAGCTGAATCGCGTTGAAATGGGTTGAATCAAATCCAATCAAGTGGATTACAATACCTTAGAGTTGGGTAGCACAGGGTAGGGTAGAATAGAGTAGAATAGTACAGAACAGAGTAGAAACAATACAATAGAGTAGAGAAGAGTAGAATAGAGCTGAATAGAGCCAAATGCAGACAAAATGAGAGGAATCGTGTAGAAGCAAGTAGAGTAAATTAGAGTGGTGTTGGGTAGGGTAGAGTAGAATAGTGTGGAATGAATAGAATGGAGTAGAATGGAGTCAAGTAGAAACGAATAGAGTAGAAAAGAGTCGAATAGAGCAGAATAGGGCCGAAGAAGGCCAAATCGAGCAGATTCGAAGAGATTCAAGCCAAACCAAGCTGAATGGAGCCTAACTGAGCCGAATAGAGCCAAATCGAGCCGAATCGAGCCGATTCAAGCTTCATCGCCTCGAATCGCGTTCAACGCGTCAAATCCAATCGAGACGTATAGATTAGAGAAGGGGAGGGGAGGGGAGGGGAGAATAGAACAGAGTAGAGTGGAATAGAAGAGATTAGAACAGAATAGAAGGAATAGAATCGAGTAGAATCGAGTGGAAAAGAGTAGAGTCGAATACAGTCGAATAGAGCCGAATAAGCTGAATAGAGACGAATGGAGCTGAAGACAGCCGAAAAGAGCTGTATACTGCCGAATCACACCTAATCGAGCGGAATCAAGCAGAATCGCACTGACTGTCACCGAACAGCGTCGAATCGAATCAGGTCGAATCGAGTCGAGTCACATCGTTTTGAATCAAACAAGGTCAAATCGCTTCATATCGTGTCGAATCCCATCGAATCACGTCGAATAACTTCGAATTGCGTCAAACCTCAGAGAATCCTACTGAATCACGTCGAGTCGCATGGAATCTCATCAAATCCCTTCAGATCTTGCCGAATCCAGTCAAGTCCTATCAAATCGCTTTGCACGGAATCGAATTGAATCCAATAGATTAAAGTAGGGTAGGTTCGGGTGGGGTGCCGTTGGGTCGGGTAGGGTAGAATAGAATAGAGTACAACAGAATAGGAGCGAATAGAACAGAACAGAAAGAATACAACAGAATAGAATAGAGTCAAAGAGAGAGAACATAGCCGAATTGAGCCGAGTGGAGACAAAACGAGACGAATCACGTCCGGTTGCTTCGAATCGCGTCAAATCAAATCGAATCGATTAGAAGAGATTAGGGTAGGGAAGGGTAGAATAGAAGAGAGGAAAATAGTGAGGAATGGAGTTGAACGGAGTCCAATAGAGACGGATAGATATGAATAGAGTACAAAAGAGTCTAATAGAGCAGAATAGGGCCGAATAGGCCCAAATAAGGCCTAATTGAGCAGAATCCAGCAGAATCGATGGAATTCGAGCCTAATCGAGCCGAATGGAGTGAAATGGAGCCAAGTCGAGCCGAATAGAGCCGATTCGAACTGAATCGAGCTGATTCAAGCCTAATCGCGTCAAATCGCGTGGAAATACGCCACATCGAATCTAATCAAATAGATTAGGGAAGGGTAGGGGAGGGGCGGGTGGGTAGAATAGAACAGAATAGTACAGAATAGAATATAGTACAGTAGGGTAGAGTAGAGAGAGTAAAGCAGACAAGAGTAGAGCAGAGTAGAATTGAGTCAAATAGAGTCAAAGAGTGCAGGATATAGCTGAATAGAGCCAATTCTGGCCGAATCGAGTCAAATGGAAACAAAACGAGATGAATCACACCGTATTGCTCCGAATCGCATCCAATCGAATAGACTGGAGTATCGTAGGGTAGAGTAGAACAGAATAGAGTAGAATAGCGTAGAATGGAGAAGAGTGGAGTCAAATGGAGTCGAACAGAGACAAATAGAGTAGAAAAGAGTCGAATCGAGCCAAATAGGGCCAAATAAGGCTGAACCGAGTGGAAACGAGCTGAATTGAAGCGATTCGAGCCAAATCGAGCTGAATCGAGCTGATGTTGCGGAATCGAGCCGACTCAAGCGTGATGGTGTCCGGTCGCATCGAAATGCTTTGAATCGAATCAAATGGAATCGATTAGAATAGGTTAGGGTAGGGTAGTTTATGATAGGAAGACTAGGGTAGATGCAAGTAGACTACATTAGAGTAGACAAGAGAAGGCTAGAGTAGAAGCCTAGACTAGTAAGCTGGACTAGTCAGCTAGACTAGTGGCATAGAGCAGTAGCCTAGACAACTAGTCTTGAAGAGTACCCTAAGTCAGTAATCTGAACGAGTACCCTTGCCTGAACTCTTAGCCTAATCTAGTACCCTTGCCTTAACTAGTAGTCCTAACAAGTACCCTTGCCTTAACCAGTAGTCTTCACTAGTACCCTTGCCTTCACTAGTAGTACGTCCTTAACAAGTAGCCTGAACTGGTACCCTTGCCTTAACCAGTACCCTCAACAAGTACCCATGCCTTAACTAGTAGCCTGGCCTTAACTAGTACCCTGGCCTTAACTAGTAGCCTGAACTAGTACCCTTGCCTTAAGGAGTACCCTTGCCCGAACTACTCCCCTTAATTAGGACCCTTATTGAGTAACCCAAAGTAGTAGAGTATGGTACGGTGGGGTAGCATAGGGTAGGGAAGCATACAGTGGAACAGAGAAAATAGAAGGAAATAGAATAGAACAGCGTAGGTCAGGGTAGGTTAGCTTAGTGTAGGGTATGGTAGAGTAGCATAGGATGGAATAGAGAAAATAGAAAAGGAGACTAGAAAAGAGCAGACTAGATTAGGATAGGCTAGGGTGGGGGAGGGTTTTGTAGAATACAGTAGTGTAGAGTGGAATAGAATGGTGTGGAATGGAGTCAAATGGATTCGAACACAGATGCAGAGAGTAGAAAAGAGTTGAATAGAGCCGAATAACGCTGAATAGGACCACATATGGCCAAAATGAGCCGAATCGAGTCGAGTCGACCAGATTCGGGATGAATGGAGCCTAGTGGAGCTGAAATGAGCCAAATAGAGACAAACTGAACCCAGCAAAATCGAGCCAAAACACACTTAATTGCATCCTATTGCATCGGATCTCGTCGAATTCCATCAAATCCCACCAAAACGCATCAAATCTCGCGGAATCTCACCGAATCCCGTCGAATCGTCTCAAATCGGGTCGAATGGTGTCAAACTGAATGGAATCGAATTAAATTGAATAGATTAGAGTAGTGTAGGTTAGACTGGGATTCAGTAGGGAAGGGCACAGAAGAATAGAATAGAGTAGAACAGAAGAGAATACCAAGAGTAGAACGGAGTAGAGTTGAGTAGAGTGGAATAGTCAGAGTCGGGTAGTGCAGAATATAGATGAATAGATCCAATTCAAGCCCAATCGATTCGAATGGAGAGGAAAGGAGACAAATCGTGATGAATCGAATCGATTAGAATAGATTAGAGTAGGGTAGGGTAGAACAGAATAGAATAGAGTAGAAAAGAGTAGAGTGGTGTGGAATGGAGTTGAATGGAGCCAAATAGAGACAAATAAAGTAGAAAGGGTTGAGTAGAGCTGAACAGGGCTGAATAAGGTTCACTGGAGCCTAATTATGCTGAATTGAGCAGAATCGAGACGAATTGACCCAATTCAAGCCAAATAGAGCTAAATCGAGCCGATTCAAGCCTAATCACATGGAATCGCGTCGAAATGCATTGAATCGAATAGATTAGAGTAGAGAAGGGTACGGTAGCAGAGGCTAGACTACAACACAACAGAACACAATAGAAAGAAGAGAATAGAATTAAGTAGAGTCGGGTCCAGTAGAATAGAGTCAAATCGAGTTGAAGAGAGCCGAAAAGAGCCAAACAGAGCTGAATACAACCGAATTGACCAAATTCAAGGTGAATCGAGATGAATCATGTCGAGTTGTTTGAAACGTGTCGAATCGAATCAAATAGATTAGTGTGGGGAAGGTTAGGTTACGGTAGGGTAGAGAAGAATAGAATAGAGTAGAATAGAACAGAACAGAAAGAATCGAGTAGACTAGAGTCAAATAGAGTCGAATACTGCCAAAAAGAGCCGAATAGAGTGGAAAAGAGCCGAATAGAACCGAATCGAGTTTAATGGAGCAGAAAGGAGATGAATCGAGCCGATATGACCCGAATCAGGTCGAATCCCATTCAAGTGTGTCGAATAGCATAGAACAGATGACAGTAGGCTAAGTTAGGGTAGGGTAGGGTAGAATAGAGTGCAGTAGAACAGAAGAGAACAGAACTGAAAGAATAGGGTCGAGACGAGCAGAGTATAGAAGAGTAGAGTAGACCAGAGTCTAACATTGCCGAATAGAGCCAAATAGAGCCCAAAAGAGCTAAATGGATAGAAACCAAGACGAATCACACCGAATCCCGTTGGAATCGTGCCGTTTCGCGTCGAATCCCGTCGAATTGCATTGAATCTGATCAATTCCAATCCAATCCAATCCAATCAATTAGAATAGACTACAGTAAGGTAGAGTACAATACAATACAGTAGAGAATAGTTTAGGATGGAGTAGAATGGTGTAGCATGGAGTCGAGTGGAGTCGAAAAGAGATAATAGAGTTGAGTAGAGTCTAATAGAGCCGAATAGAGCTGAATAGAGCCTATTCGAGCTGACTAGAGCTGAATGGAGCCGATTAGAGCTGAATCGAACCGATTTGAGCCGATTGGGGATGAATGGAGTGGAAAGGAGCCGATTTGAGCCGAATCGCATCGAGACGCGTGGAATCCAATCCAGTAGAATAGATTAGATTAGGGTAGGATGGAATAGAGTAGACTAGAACACAGTAGAAGAGAATGGAAAGGATACAATAGAATAGAGTAGAAAAGGGTAGAGCAGAGCAGAATAGTGTAGAGTAGAATAGAGTAGAGTAGAACAGAGTCGAATCAAGCTGAATGGAGACGAAACGAGACAAATCGCGTCGAATGGCGTCGAATCCCATCGAATCAATTACAGTAGGGTATAGTAGAATAGCATAGAATGGAGTAGAATGGTGTGCAATGGAATCGAGTAGAGTAGAAAAGAGCTGAATAGAGCCGAATAGGGCCAAAGAGGGCCAAATCGAGCTGAATTGAGCGAAATCGAGCCGAATTCAGTGAATCGAGCCTAATGGAGCCAAATCGAGCCTAATCAAGCTGAATCGACACTATTCGAGACAAATGGAGCCGAATGGACATGAATCACACCGATTCGGCCCCTAGTCGCCTCAAAATTTCTCGAATTCAATTGAATAGACTAGAGTAGGGGAGGTTCGGGTAGGCTAGAGTAGGGTAGAATAGAGTAGAATAGAATAAAACAGAACAGAACACAACAAAATAGAACAGAACAACACAGAAAGAATACAGAAAAGAGTAAGCTAGAGTGGAGTAGAGGGGAATAGAGTAGAGTAGAATAGATTTGAACAGAGCCAAATTGAGCTGAATCGCGTTGAAATGGGTTGAATCAAATCCAATCAAGTGGATTACAATACCTTAGAGTTGGGTAGCACAGGGTAGGGTAGAATAGAGTAGAATAGTACAGAACAGAGTAGAAACAATACAATAGAGTAGAGAAGAGTAGAATAGAGCTGAATAGAGCCAAATGCAGACAAAATGAGAGGAATCGTGTAGAAGCAAGTAGAGTAAATTAGAGTGGTGTTGGGTAGGGTAGAGCAGAATAGAGTAGAATAGTGTGGAATGAATAGAATGGAGTAGAATGGAGTCAAGTAGAAACGAATAGAGTAGAAAAGAGTCGAATAGAGCAGAATAGGGCCGAAGAAGGCCAAATCGAGCAGATTCGAAGCGATTCAAGCCAAACCAAGCTGAATGGAGCCTAACTGAGCCGAATAGAGCCAAATCGAGCCGAATCGAGCCGATTCAAGCTTCATCGCCTCGAATCGCGTTCAACGCGTCAAATCCAATCGAGACGTATAGATTAGAGAAGGGGAGGGGAGGGGAGGGGAGAATAGAACAGAGTAGAGTGGAATAGAAGAGATTAGAACAGAATAGAAGGAATAGAATCGAGTAGAATCGAGTGGAAAAGAGTAGAGTCGAATACAGTCGAATAGAGCCGAATAAGCTGAATAGAGACGAATGGAGCTGAAGACAGCCGAAAAGAGCTGTATACTGCCGAATCACACCTAATCGAGCGGAATCAAGCAGAATCGCACTGACTGTCACCGAACAGCGTCGAATCCAATCAGGTCGAATCGAGTCGAGTCACATCGTTTTGAATCAAACAAGGTCAAATCGTTTCATATCGTGTCGAATCCCATCGAATCACGTCGAATAACTTCGAATTGCGTCAAACCTCAGAGAATCCTACTGAATCACGTCGAGTCGCATGGAATCTCATCAAATCCCTTCAGATCTTGCCGAATCCAGTCAAGTCCTATCAAATCGCTTTGCACGGAATCGAATTGAATCCAATAGATTAAAGTAGGGTAGGTTCGGGTGGGGTGCCGTTGGGTCGGGTAGGGTAGAATAGAATAGAGTACAACAGAATAGGAGCGAATAGAACAGAACAGAAAGAATACAACAGAATAGAATAGAGTCAAAGAGAGAGAACATAGCCGAATTGAGCCGAGTGGAGACAAAACGAGACGAATCACGTCCGGTTGCTTCAAAACGCGTCAAATCAAATCGAATCGATTAGAAGAGATTAGGGTAGGGAAGGGTAGAATAGAAGAGAGGAAAATAGTGAGGAATGGAGTTGAACGGAGTCCAATAGAGACGGATAGATATGAATAGAGTACAAAAGAGTCTAATAGAGCAGAATAGGGCCGAATAGGCCCAAATAAGGCCTAATTGAGCAGAATCCAGCAGAATCGATGGAATTCGAGCCTAATCGAGCCGAATGGAGTGAAATGGAGCCAAGTCGAGCCGAATAGAGCCGATTCGAACTGAATCGAGCTGATTCAAGCCTAATCGCGTCAAATCGCGTGGAAATACGTCACATCGAATCTAATCAAATAGATTAGGGAAGGGTAGGGGAGGGGCGGGTGGGTAGAATAGAACAGAATAGTACAGAATAGAATATAGTACAGTAGGGTAGAGTAGAGAGAGTAAAGCAGACAAGAGTAGAGCAGAGTAGAATTGAGTCAAATAGAGTCAAAGAGTGCAGGATATAGCTGAATAGAGCCAATTCTGGCCGAATCGAGTCAAATGGAAACAAAACGAGATGAATCACACCGAATTGCTCCGAATCGCATCCAATCGAATAGATTGGAGTATCGTAGGGTAGAGTAGAACAGAATAGAGTAGAATAGCGTAGAATGGAGAAGAGTGGAGTCAAATGGAGTCGAACAGAGACAAATAGAGTAGAAAAGAGTCGAATCGAGCCAAATAGGGCCGAATAAGGCTGAACCGAGTGGAAACGAGCTGAATTGAAGCGATTCGAGCCAAATCGAGCTGAATCGAGCTGATGTTGCGGAATCGAGCCGACTCAAGCGTGATGGTGTCCGGTCGCATCGAAATGCTTTGAATCGAATCAAATGGAATCGATTAGAATAGGTTAGGGTAGGGTAGTTTATGATAGGAAGACTAGGGTAGATGCAAGTAGACTACATTAGAGTAGACAAGAGAAGGCTAGAGTAGAAGCCTAGACTAGTAAGCTGGACTAGTCAGCTAGACTAGTGGCATAGAGCAGTAGCCTAGACAACTAGTCTTGAAGAGTACCCTAAGTCAGTAATCTGAACGAGTACCCTTGCCTGAACTCTTAGCCTAATCTAGTACCCTTGCCTTAACTAGTAGTCCTAACAAGTACCCTTGCCTTAACCAGTAGTCTTCACTAGTACCCTTGCCTTAAGGAGTACCCTTGCCCGAACTACTCCCCTTAATTAGGACCCTTATTGAGTAACCCAAAGTAGTAGAGTATGGTACGGTGGGGTAGCATAGGGTAGGGAAGCATACGGTGGGACAGAGAAAATAGAAGGAAATAGAATAGAACAGCATAGGTCAGGGTAGGTTAGCTTAGTGTAGGGTATGGTAGAGTAGCATAGGATGGAATAGAGAAAATAGAAAAGGAGACTAGAAAAGAGCAGACTAGATTAGGATAGGGTAGGGTGGGGGAGGGTTTTGTAGAATACAGTAGTGTAGAATGGAATAGAATGGTGTGGAATGGAGTCAAATGGATTCGAACACTGATGCAGAGAGTAGAAAAGAGTTGAACAGGGCCGAATAACGCTGAATAGGACCACATATGGCCAAAATGAGCCGAATCGAGTCGAGTCGACCAGATTCGGGATGAATGGAGCCTAGTGGAGCTGAAATGAGCCAAATAGAGACAAACTGAACCCAGCAAAATCGAGCCAAAACACACTTAATTGCATCCTATTGCATCGGATCTCGTCGAATTCCATCAAATCCCACCAAAACGCATCAAATCTCGCGGAATCTCACCGAATCCCGTCGAATTGTCTCAAATCGGGTCGAATGGTGTCAAACTGAATGGAATCGAATTAAATTGAATAGATTAGAGTAGTGTAGGTTAGACTGGGATTCAGTAGGGAAGGGCACAGAAGAATAGAATAGAGTAGAACAGAAGAGAATACCAAGAGTAGAACGGAGTAGAGTTGAGTAGAGTGGAATAGTCAGAGTCGGGTAGTGCAGAATATAGATGAATAGATCCAATTCAAGCCCAATCGATTCGAATGGAGAGGAAAGGAGACAAATCGTGATGAATCGAATCGATTAGAGTAGGGTAGGGTAGAACAGAATAGAATAGAGTAGAAAAGAGTAGAGTGGTGTGGAATGGAGTTGAATGGAGCCAAATAGAGACAAATAAAGTAGAAAGGGTTGAGTAGAGCTGAACAGGGCTGAATAAGGTTCACTGGAGCCTAATTGTGCTGAATTGAGCAGAATCGAGACGAATTGACCCAATTCAAGCCAAATAGAGCTAAATCGAGCCGATTCAAGCCTAATCACATGGAATCGCGTCGAAATGCATTGAATCGAATAGATTAGAGTAGAGAAGGGTACGGTAGCAGAGGCTAGACTACAACACAACAGAACACAATAGAAAGAAGAGAATAGAATTAAGTAGAGTCGGGTCCAGTAGAATAGAGTCAAATCGAGTTGAAGAGAGCCGAAAAGAGCCAAACAGAGCTGAATACAGCCGAATTGACCAAATTCAAGGTGAATCGAGATGAATCATGTCGAGTCGTTTGAAACGTGTCGAATCGAATCAAATAGATTAGTGTGGGGAAGGTAAGGTTAGGGTAGGGTAGAGAAGAATAGAATAGAGTAGAATAGAACAGAACAGAAAGAATCGAGTAGACTAGAGTCAAATAGAGTCGAGCTGATTCAAGCCTAATCGCGTCAAATCGCGTGGAAATACGTCACATCGAATCTAATCAAATAGATTAGGGAAGGGTAGGGGAGGGGCGGGTTGGTAGAATAGAACAGAATAGTACAGAATAGAATATAGTACAGTAGGGTAGAGTAGAGAGAGTAAAGCAGACAAGAGTAGAGCAGAGTAGAATTGAGTCAAATAGAGTCAAAGAGTGCAGGATATAGCTGAATAGAGCCAATTCTGGCCGAATCGAGTCAAATGGAAACAAAACGAGATGAATCACACCGAATTGCTCCGAATTGCATCCAATCGAATAGATTGGAGTATCGAAGGGTAGAGTATAACAGAATAGAAAAGGAGACTAGAAAAGAGCAGACTAGATTAGGATAGGGTAGGGTGGGGGAGGGTTTTGTAGAATACAGTAGTGTAGAATGGAATAGAATGGTGTGGAATGGAGTCAAATGGATTCGAACACTGATGCAGAGAGTAGAAAAGAGTTGAACAGAGCCGAATAACGCTGAATAGGACCACATATGGCCAAAATGAGCCGAATCGAGTCGAGTCGACCAGATTCGGGATGAATGGAGCCTAGTGGAGCTGAAATGAGCCAAATAGAGACAAACTGAACCCAGCAAAATCGAGCCAAAACACACTTAATTGCATCCTATTGCATCGGATCTCGTCGAATTCCATCAAATCCCACCAAAACGCATCAAATCTCGCGGAATCTCACCGAATCCCGTCGAATCGTCTCAAATCGGGTCGAATGGTGTCAAACTGAATGGAATCGAATTAAATTGAATAGATTAGAGTAGTGTAGGTTAGACTGGGATTCAGTAGGGAAGGGCACAGAAGAATAGAATAGAGTAGAACAGAAGAGAATACCAAGAGTAGAACGGAGTAGAGTTGAGTAGAGTGGAATAGTCAGAGTCGGGTAGTGCAGAATATAGATGAATAGATCCAATTCAAGCCCAATCGATTCGAATGGAGAGGAAAGGAGACAAATCGTGATGAATCGAATCGATTCGAATAGATTAGAGTAGGGTAGGGTAGAACAGAATAGAATAGAGTAGAAAAGAGTAGAGTGGTGTGGAATGGAGTTGAATGGAGCCAAATAGAGACAAATAAAGTAGAAAGGGTTGAGTAGAGCTGAACAGGGCTGAATAAGGTTCACTGGAGCCTAATTATGCTGAATTGAGCAGAATCGAGACGAATTGACCCAATTCAAGCCAAATAGAGCTAAATCGAGCCGATTCAAGCCTAATCACATGGAATCGCGTCGAAATGCGTTGAATCGAATAGATTAGAGTAGAGAAGGGTACAGTAGCAGAGGCTAGACTACAACACAACAGAACACAATAGAAAGAAGAGAATAGAATTAAGTAGAGTCGGGTCCAGTAGAATAGAGTCAAATCGAGTTGAAGAGAGCCGAAAAGAGCCAAACAGAGCTGAATACAGCCGAATTGACCAAATTCAAGGTGAATCGAGATGAATCATGTCGAGTCGTTTGAAACGTGTCGAATCGAATCAAATAGATTAGTGTGGGGAAGGTAAGGTTAGGGTAGGGTAGAGAAGAATAGAATAGAGTAGAATAGAACAGAACAGAAAGAATCGAGTAGACTAGAGTCAAATAGAGTCGAATACTGCCAAAAAGAGCCGAATAGAGTGGAAAAGAGCCGAATAGAACCGAATCGAGTTTAATGGAGCAGAAAGGAGATGAATCGAGCCGATATGACCCGAATCAGGTCGAATCCCATTCAAGTGTGTCGAATAGCATAGAACAGATGACAGTAGGCTAAGTTAGGGTAGGGTAGGGTAGAATAGAGTGCAGTAGAACAGAACAGAACTGAAAGAATAGGGTCGAGACGAGCAGAGTATAGAAGAGTAGAGTAGACCAGAGTCTAACATTGCCGAATAGAGCCAAATAGAGCCCAAAAGAGCTAAATGGATAGAAACCAAGACGAATCACACCGAATCCCGTTGGAATCGTGCCGTTTCGCGTCGAATCCCGTCGAATTGCATTGAATCTGATCAATTCCAATCCAATCCAATCCAATCAATTAGAATAGACTACAGTAAGGTAGAGTACAATACAATACAGTAGAGAATAGTTTAGGATGGAGTAGAATGGTGTAGCATGGAGTCGAGTGGAGTCGAAAAGAGATAATAGAGTTGAGTAGAGTCTAATAGAGCCGAATAGAGCTGAATAGAGCCTATTCGAGCTGACTAGAGCTGAATGGAGCCGATTAGAGCTGAATCGAACCGATTTGAGCCGATTGGGGATGAATGGAGTGGAAAGGAGCCGATTTGAGCCGAATCGCATCGAGACGCGTGGAATCGAATCCAGTAGAATAGATTAGATTAGGGTAGGATGGAATAGAGTAGACTAGAACACAGTAGAAGAGAATGGAAAGGATACAATAGAATAGAGTAGAAAAGGGTAGAGCAGAGCAGAATAGTGTAGAGTAGAATAGAGTAGAGTAGAACAGAGTCGAATCAAGCTGAATGGAGACGAAACGAGACAAATCGCGTCGAATGGCGTCGAATCCCATCGAATCAATTACAGTAGGGTATAGTAGAATAGCATAGAATGGAGTAGAATGGTGTGCAATGGAATCGAGTAGAGTAGAAAAGAGCTGAATAGAGCCGAATAGGGCCAAAGAGGGCCAAATCGAGCTGAATAGAGCGAAATCGAGCCGAATCCAGTGAATCGAGCCTAATGGAGCCAAATCGAGCCTAATCAAGCTGAATCGACACTATTCGAGACAAATGGAGCCGAATGGACATGAATCACACCGATTCGGCCCCTAGTCACGTCAAAATTTCTCGAATTCAATTGAATAGACTAGAGTAGGGGAGGTTCGGGTAGGCTAGAGTAGGGTAGAATAGAGTAGAATAGAATAAAACAGAACAGAACACAACAAAATAGAACAGAACAACACAGAACGAATACAGAAAAGAGTAAGCTAGAGTGGAGTAGAGGGGAATAGAGTAGAGTAGAATAGATTTGAACAGAGCCAAATTGAGCTGAATCGCGTTGAAATGGGTTGAATCAAATCCAATCAAGTGGATTACAATACCTTAGAGTTGGGTAGCACAGGGTAGGGTAGAATAGAGTAGAATAGTACAGAACAGAGTAGAAACAATACAATAGAGTAGAGAAGAGTAGAATAGAGCTGAATAGAGCCAAATGCAGACAAAATGAGAGGAATCGTGTAGAAGCAAGTAGAGTAAATTAGAGTGGTGTTGGGTAGGGTAGAGTAGAATAGTGTGGAATGAATAGAATGGAGTAGAATGGAGTCAAGTAGAAACGAATAGAGTAGAAAAGAGTCGAATAGAGCAGAATAGGGCCGAAGAAGGCCAAATCGAGCAGATTCGAAGAGATTCAAGCCAAACCAAGCTGAATGGAGCCTAACTGAGCCGAATAGAGCCAAATCGAGCCGAATCGAGCCGATTCAAGCTTCATCGCCTCGAATCGCGTTCAACGCGTCAAATCCAATCGAGACGTATAGATTAGAGAAGGGGAGGGGAGGGGAGGGGAGAATAGAACAGAATAGAGTGGAATAGAAGAGATTAGAACAGAATAGAAGGAATAGAATCGAGTAGAATCGAGTGGAAAAGAGTAGAGTCGAATACAGTCGAATAGAGCCGAATAAGCTGAATAGAGACGAATGGAGCTGAAGACAGCCGAAAAGAGCTGTATACTGCCGAATCACACCTAATCGAGCGGAATCAAGCAGAATCGCACTGACTGTCACCGAACAGCGTCGAATCCAATCAGGTCGAATCGAGTCGAGTCACATCGTTTTGAATCAAACAAGGTCAAATCGCTTCATATCGTGTCGAATCCCATCGAATCACGTCGAATAACTTCGAATTGCGTCAAACCTCAGAGAATCCTACTGAATCACGTCGAGTCGCATGGAATCTCATCAAATCCCTTCAGATCTTGCCGAATCCAGTCAAGTCCTATCAAATCGCTTTGCACGGAATCGAATTGAATCCAATAGATTAAAGTAGGGTAGGTTCGGGTGGGGTGCCGTTGGGTCGGGTAGGGTAGAATAGAATAGAGTACAACAGAATAGGAGCGAATAGAACAGAACAGAAAGAATACAACAGAATAGAATAGAGTCAAAGAGAGAGAACATAGCCGAATTGAGCCGAGTGGAGACAAAACGAGACGAATCACGTCCGGTTGCTTCGAATCGCGTCAAATCAAATCGAATCGATTAGAAGAGATTAGGGTAGGGAAGGGTAGAATAGAAGAGAGGAAAATAGTGAGGAATGGAGTTGAACGGAGTCCAATAGAGACGGATAGATATGAATAGAGTACAAAAGAGTCTAATAGAGCAGAATAGGGCCGAATAGGCCCAAATAAGGCCTAATTGAGCAGAATCCAGCAGAATCGATGGAATTCGAGCCTAATCGAGCCGAATGGAGTGAAATGGAGCCAAGTCGGGCCGAATAGAGCCGATTCGAACTGAATCGAGCTGATTCAAGCCTAATCGCGTCAAATCGCGTGGAAATACGTCACATCGAATCTAATCAAATAGATTAGGGAAGGGTAGGGGAGGGGCGGGTGGGTAGAATAGAACAGAATAGTACAGAATAGAATATAGTACAGTAGGGTAGAGTAGAGAGAGTAAAGCAGACAAGAGTAGAGCAGAGTAGAATTGAGTCAAATAGAGTCAAAGAGTGCAGGATATAGCTGAATAGAGCCAATTCTGGCCGAATCGAGTCCAATGGAAACAAAACGAGATGAATCACACCGAATTGCTCCGAATCGCATCCAATCGAATAGATTGGAGTATCGTAGGGTAGAGTAGAACAGAATAGAGTAGAATAGCGTAGAATGGAGAAGAGTGGAGTCAAATGGAGTCGAACAGAGACAAATAGAGTAGAAAAGAGTCGAATCGAGCCAAATAGGGCCGAATAAGGCTGAACCGAGTGGAAACGAGCTGAATTGAAGCGATTCGAGCCAAATCGAGCTGAATCGAGCTGATGTTGCGGAATCGAGCCGACTCAAGCGTGATGGTGTCCGGTCGCATCGAAATGCTTTGAATCGAATCAAATGGAATCGATTAGAATAGGTTAGGGTAGGGTAGTTTATGATAGGAAGACTAGGGTAGATGCAAGTAGACTACATTAGAGTAGACAAGAGAAGGCTAGAGTAGAAGCCTAGACTAGTAAGCTGGACTAGTCAGCTAGACTAGTGGCATAGAGCAGTAGCCTAGACAACTAGTCTTGAATAGTACCCTAAGTCAGTAAGCTGAACGAGTACCCTTGCCTGAACTCTTAGCCTAATCTAGTACCCTTGCCTTAACTAGTAGTCCTAACAAGTACCCTTGCCTTAACCAGTAGTCTTCACTAGTACCCTTGCCTTCACTAGTAGTACGTCCTTAACAAGTAGCCTGAACTGGTACCCTTGCCTTAACCAGTACCCTCAACAAGTACCCATGCCTTAACTAGTAGCCTGGCCTTAACTAGTACCCTGGCCTTAACTAGTAGCCTGAACTAGTACCCTTGCCTTAAGGGGTACCCTTGCCCGAACTACTCCCCTTAATTAGGACCCTTATTGAGTAACCCAAAGTAGTAGAGTATGGTACGGTGGGGTAGCATAGGGTAGGGAAGCATACGGTGGAACAGAGAAAATAGAAGGAAATAGAATAGAACAGCATAGGTCAGGGTAGGTTAGCTTAGTGTAGGGTATGGTAGAGTAGCATAGGATGGAATAGAGAAATTAGAAAAGGAGACTAGAAAAGAGCAGACTAGATTAGGATAGGCTAGGGTGGGGGAGGGTTTTGTAGAATACAGTAGTGTAGAATGGAATAGAATGGTGTGGAATGGAGTCAAATGGATTCGAACACTGATGCAGAGAGTAGAAAAGAGTTGAACAGAGCCGAATAACGCTGAATAGGACCACATATGGCCAAAATGAGCCGAATCGAGTCGAGTCGACCAGATTCAGGATGAATGGAGCCTAGTGGAGCTGAAATGAGCCAAATAGAGACAAACTGAACCCAGCAAAATCGAGCCAAAACACACTTAATTGCATCCTATTGCATCGGATCTCGTCGAATTCCATCAAATCCCACCAAAACGCATCAAATCTCGCGGAATCTCACCGAATCCCGTCGAATTGTCTCAAATCGGGTCGAATGGTGTCAAACTGAATGGAATCGAATTAAATTGAATAGATTAGAGTAGTGTAGGTTAGACTGGGATTCAGTAGGGAAGGGCACAGAAGAATAGAATAGAGTAGAACAGAAGAGAATACCAAGAGTAGAACGGAGTAGAGTTGAGTAGAGTGGAATAGTCAGAGTCGGGTAGTGCAGAATATAGATGAATAGATCCAATTCAAGCCCAATCGATTCGAATGGAGAGGAAAGGAGACAAATCGTGATGAATCGAATCGATTCGAATAGATTAGAGTAGGGTAGGGTAGAACAGAATAGAATAGAGTAGAAAAGAGTAGAGTGGTGTGGAATGGAGTTGAATGGAGCCAAATAGAGACAAATAAAGTAGAAAGGGTTGAGTAGAGCTGAACAGGGCTGAATAAGGTTCACTGGAGCCTAATTATGCTGAATTGAGCAGAATCGAGACGAATTGACCCAATTCAAGCCAAATAGAGCTAAATCGAGCCGATTCAAGCCTAATCACATGGAATCGCGTCGAAATGCGTTGAATCGAATAGATTAGAGTAGAGAAGGGTACGGTAGCAGAGGCTAGACTACAACACAACAGAACACAATAGAAAGAAGAGAATAGAATTAAGTAGAGTCGGGTCCAGTAGAATAGAGTCAAATCGAGTGGAAGAGAGCCGAAAAGAGCCAAACAGAGCTGAATACAGCCGAATTGACCAAATTCAAGGTGAATCGAGATGAATCATGTCGAGTCGTTTGAAACGTGTCGAATCGAATCAAATAGATTAGTGTGGGGAAGGTAAGGTTAGGGTAGGGTAAAGAAGAATAGAATAGAGTAGAATAGAACAGAACAGAAAGAATCGAGTAGACTAGAGTCAAATAGAGTCGAATACTGCCAAAAAGAGCCGAATAGAGTGGAAAAGAGCCGAATAGAACCGAATCGAGTTTAATGGAGCAGAAAGGAGATGAATCGAGCCGATATGACCCGAATCAGGTCGAATCCCATTCAAGTGTGTCGAATAGCATAGAACAGATTACAGTAGGCTAAGTTAGGGTAGGGTAGGGTAGAATAGAGTGCAGTAGAACAGAAGAGAACAGAACTGAAAGAATAGGGTCGAGACGAGCAGAGTATAGAAGAGTAGAGTAGACCAGAGTCTAACATTGCCGAATAGAGCCAAATAGAGCCCAAAAGAGCTAAATGGATAGAAACCAAGACGAATCACACCGAATCCCGTTGGAATGGTGCCGTTTCGCGTCGAATCCCGTCGAATTGCATTGAATCTGATCAATTCCAATCCAATCAATTAGAATAGACTACAGTAAGGTAGAGTACAATACAATACAGTAGAGAATAGTTTAGGATGGAGTAGAATGGTGTAGCATGGAGTCGAGTGGAGTCGAAAAGAGATAATAGAGTTGAGTAGAGTCTAATAGAGCCGAATAGAGCTGAATAGAGCCTATTCGAGCTGACTAGAGCCGAATGGAGCCGATTAGAGCTGAATCGAACCGATTTGAGCCGATTGGGGATGAATGGAGTGGAAAGGAGCCGATTTGAGCCGAATCGCATCGAGACGCGTGGAATCGAATCCAGTAGAATAGATTAGATTAGGGTAGGATGGAATAGAGTAGACTAGAACACAGTAGAAGAGAATGGAAAGGATACAATAGAATAGAGTAGAAAAGGGTAGAGCAGAGCAGAATAGTGTAGAGTAGAATAGAGTAGAGTAGAACAGAGTCGAATCAAGCTGAATGGAGACGAAACGAGACAAATCGCGTCGAATGGCGTCAGATCCCATCGAATCAATTACAGTAGGGTATAGTAGAATAGCATAGAATGGAGTAGAATGGTGTGCAATGGAATCGAGTAGAGTAGAAAAGAGCTGAATAGAGCCGAATAGGGCCAAAGAGGGCCAAATCGAGCTGAATTGAGCGAAATCGAGCCGAATCCAGTGAATCGAGCCTAATGGAGCCAAATCGAGCCTAATCAAGCTGAATCGACACTATTCGAGACAAATGGAGCCGAATGGACATGAATCACACCGATTCGGCCCCTAGTCGGGTCAAAATTTCTCGAATTCAATTGAATAGACTAGAGTAGGGGAGGTTCGGGTAGGCTAGAGTAGGGTAGAATAGAGTAGAATAGAATAAAACAGAACAGAACACAACAAAATAGAACAGAACAACACAGAACGAATACAGAAAAGAGTAAGCTAGAGTGGAGTAGAGGGGAATAGAGTAGAGTAGAATGGATTTGAACAGAGCCAAAATGAGCTGAATCGCGTTGAAATGGGTTGAATCAAATCCAATCAAGTGGATTACAATACCTTAGAGTTGGGTAGCACAGGGTAGGGTAGAATAGAATAGTACAGAACAGAGTAGAAACAATACAATAGAGTAGAGAAGAGTAGAATAGAGCTGAATAGAGCCAAATGCAGACAAAATGAGAGGAATCGTGTAGAAGCAAGTAGAGTAAATTAGAGTGGTGTTGGGTAGGGTAGAGCAGAATAGAGTAGAATAGTGTGGAATGAATAGAATGGAGTAGAATGGAGTCAAGTAGAAACGAATAGAGTAGAAAAGAGTCGAATAGAGCAGAATAGGGCCGAAGAAGGCCAAATCGAGCAGATTCGAAGCGATTCAATCCAAACCAAGCTGAATGGAGCCTAACTGAGCCGAATAGAGCCAAATCGAGCCGAATCGAGCCGATTCAAGCTTCATCGCCTCGAATCGCGTTCAACGCGTCAAATCCAATCGAGACGTATAGATTAGAGAAGGGGAGGGGAGGGGAGGGGAGAATAGAACAGAGTAGAGTGGAATAGAAGAGATTAGAACAGAATAGAAGGAATAGAATCGAGTAGAATCGAGTGGAAAAGAGTAGAGTCGAATACAGTCGAATAGAGCCGAATAAGCTGAATAGAGACGAATGGAGCTGAAGACAGCCGAAAAGAGCTGTATACTGCCGAATCACACCTAATCGAGCGGAATCAAGCAGAATCGCACTGACTGTCACCGAACAGCGTCGAATCGAATCAGGTCGAATCGAGTCGAGTCACATCGTTTTGAATCAAACAAGGTCAAATCGCTTCATATCCTGTCGAATCCCATCGAATCACGTCGAATAACTTCGAATTGCGTCAAACCTCAGAGAATCCTACTGAATCACGTCGAGTCGCATGGAATCTCATCAAATCCCTTCAGATCTTGCCGAATCCAGTCAAGTCCTATCAAATCGCTTTGCACGGAATCGAATTGAATCCAATAGATTAAAGTAGGGTAGGTTCGGGTGGGGTGCCGTTGGGTCGGGTAGGGTAGAATAGAATAGAGTACAACAGAATAGGAGCGAATAGAACAGAACAGAAAGAATACAACAGAATAGAATAGAGTCAAAGAGAGAGAACATAGCCGAATTGAGCCGAGTGGAGACAAAACGAGACGAATCACGTCCGGTTGCTTCGAATCGCGTCAAATCAAATCGAATCGATTAGAAGAGATTAGGGTAGGGAAGGGTAGAATAGAAGAGAGGAAAATAGTGAGGAATGGAGTTGAACGGAGTCCAATAGAGACGGATAGATATGAATAGAGTACAAAAGAGTCTAATAGAGCAGAATAGGGCCGAATAGGCCCAAATAAGGCCTAATTGAGCAGAATCCAGCAGAATCGATGGAATTCGAGCCTAATCGAGCCGAATGGAGTGAAATGGAGCCAAGTCGAGCCGAATAGAGCCGATTCGAACTGAATCGAGCTGATTCAAGCCTAATCGCGTCAAATCGCGTGGAAATACGTCACATCGAATCTAATCAAATAGATTAGGGAAGGGTAGGGGAGGGGCGGGTGGGTAGAATAGAACAGAATAGTACAGAATAGAATATAGTACAGTAGGGTAGAGTAGAGAGAGTAAAGCAGACAAGAGTAGAGCAGAGTAGAATTGAGTCAAATAGAGTCAAAGAGTGCAGGATATAGCTGAATAGAGCCAATTCTGGCCGAATCGAGTCCAATGGAAACAAAACGAGATGAATCACACCGAATTGCTCCGAATCGCATCCAATCGAATAGATTGGAGTATCGTAGGGTAGAGTAGAACAGAATAGAGTAGAATAGCGTAGAATGGAGAAGAGTGGAGTCAAATGGAGTCGAACAGAGACAAACAGAGTAGAAAAGAGTCGAATCGAGCCAAATAGGGCCGAATAAGGCTGAACCGAGTGGAAACGAGCTGAATTGAAGCGATTCGAGCCAAATCGAGCTGAATCGAGCTGATGTTGCGGAATCGAGCCGACTCAAGCGTGATGGTGTCCGGTCGCATCGAAATGCTTTGAATCGAATCAAATGGAATCGATTAGAATAGGTTAGGGTAGGGTAGTTTATGATAGGAAGACTAGGGTAGATGCAAGTAGACTACATTAGAGTAGACAAGAGAAGGCTAGAGTAGAAGCCTAGACTAGTAAGCTGGACTAGTCAGCTAGACTAGTGGCATAGAGCAGTAGCCTAGACAACTAGTCTTGAAGAGTACCCTAAGTCAGTAATCTGAACGAGTACCCTTGCCTGAACTCTTAGCCTAATCTAGTACCCTTGCCTTAACTAGTAGTCCTAACAAGTACCCTTGCCTTAACCAGTAGTCTTCACTAGTACCCTTGCCTTCACTAGTAGTACGTCCTTAACAAGTAGCCTGAACTGGTACCCTTGCCTTAACCAGTACCCTCAACAAGTACCCATGCCTTAACTAGTAGCCTGGTCTTAACTAGTACCCTGGCCTTAACTAGTAGCCTGAACTAGTACCCTTGCCTTAAGGAGTACCCTTGCCCGAACTACTCCCCTTAATTAGGACCCTTATTGAGTAACCCAAAGTAGTAGAGTATGGTACGGTGGGGTAGCATAGGATAGGGAAGCATACGGTGGGACAGAGAAAATAGAAGGAAATAGAATAGAACAGCATAGGTCAGGGTAGGTTAGCTTAGTGTAGGGTATGGTAGAGTAGCATAGGATGGAATAGAGAAAATAGAAAAGGAGACTAGAAAAGAGCAGACTAGATTAGGATAGGCTAGGGTGGGGGAGGGTTTTGTAGAATACAGTAGTGTAGAATGGAATAGAATGGTGTGGAATGGAGTCAAATGGATTCGAACACTGATGCAGAGAGTAGAAAAGAGTTGAACAGAGCCGAATACCGCTGAATAGGACCACATATGGCCAAAATGAGCCGAATCGAGTCGAGTCGACCAGATTCGGGATGAATGGAGCCTAGTGGAGCTGAAATGAGCCAAATAGAGACAAACTGAACCCAGCAAAATCGAGCCAAAACACACTTAATTGCATCCTATTGCATCGGATCTCGTCGAATTCCATCAAATCCCACCAAAACGCATCAAATCTCGCGGAATCTCACCGAATCCCGTCGAATTGTCTCAAATCGGGTCGAATGGTGTCAAACTGAATGGAATCGAATTAAATTGAATAGATTAGAGTAGTGTAGGTTAGACTGGGATTCAGTAGGGAAGGGCACAGAAGAATAGAATAGAGTAGAACAGAAGAGAATACCAAGAGTAGAATGGAGTAGAGTTGAGTAGAGTGGAATAGTCAGAGTCGGGTAGTGCAGAATATAGATGAATAGATCCAATTCAAGCCGAATCGATTCGAATGGAGAGGAAAGGAGACAAATCGTGATGAATCGAATCGATTAGAATAGATTAGAGTAGGGTAGGGTAGAACAGAATAGAATAGAGTAGAAAAGAGTAGAGTGGTGTGGAATGGAGTTGAATGGAGCCAAATAGAGACAAATAAAGTAGAAAGGGTTGAGTAGAGCTGAACAGGGCTGAATAAGGTTCACTGGAGCCTAATTATGCTGAATTGAGCAGAATCGAGACGAATTGACCCAATTCAAGCCAAATAGAGCTAAATCGAGCCGATTCAAGCCTAATCACATGGAATCGCGTCGAAATGCGTTGAATCGAATAGATTAGAGTAGAGAAGGGTACGGTAGCAGAGGCTAGACTACAACACAACAGAACACAATAGAAAGAAGAGAATAGAATTAAGTAGAGTCGGGTCCAGTAGAATAGAGTCAAATCGAGCTGAAGAGAGCCGAAAAGAGCCAAACAGAGCTGAATACAGCCGAATTGACCAAATTCAAGGTGAATCGAGATGAATCATGTCGAGTCGTTTGAAACGTGTCGAATCGAATCAAATAGATTAGTGTGGGGAAGGTAAGGTTAGGGTAGGGTAGAGAAGAATAGAATAGAGTAGAATAGAACAGAACAGAAAGAATCGAGTAGACTAGAGTCAAATAGAGTCGAATACTGCCAAAAAGAGCCGAATAGAGTGGAAAAGAGCCGAATAGAACCGAATCGAGTTTAATGGAGCAGAAAGGAGATGAATCGAGCCGATATGACCCGAATCAGGTCGAATCCCATTCAAGTGTGTCGAATAGCATAGAACAGATTACAGTAGGCTAAGTTAGGGTAGGGTAGGGTAGAATAGAGTGCAGTAGAACAGAACAGAACAGAACTGAAAGAATAGAGTCGAGACGAGCAGAGTATAGAAGAGTAGAGTAGAGCAGAGTCGAACATTGTCGAATAGGGCCAAATAGAGCCCAAAAGAGCTAAATGGATAGAAACCAAGATGAATCACGCCGAATCCCGTGGAATCGTGCCGTATCGCGTTGAATCCCGTCGAATTGCATTGAATCTGATCAATTCCAATCCAATCCAATCCAATCAATTAGAATAGACTAGAGTAGGGTAGAGTACAATACAATACAGTAGAGAATAGTTTAGGATGGAGTAGAATGGTGTAGCGTGGAGTCGAAAAGAGATAATAGAGTTGAGTAGAGTCTAATAGAGCCGAATCGAGCTGAATAGAGCCTATTCGAGCTGACTAGAGCCGAATGGAGCCTATTAGAGCTGAATCGAACCGATTTGAGCCGATTGGGGATGAATGGAGTGGAAAGGAGCCGATTTGAGCCGAATCGCATGGAGATGCGTGGAATCGAATCCAGTAGAATAGATTAGATTAGGGTAGGATGGAATAGAGTAGACTTGAACACAGTAGAAGAGAATGGAAAGGATACAATAGAATAGAGTAGAAAAGGGTAGAGCAGAGCAGAATAGTGTAGAGTAGAATAGAGTAGAGTAGAACAGAGTCGAATCAAGCTGAATGGAGACGAAACGAGACAAATCGCGTCGAATGGCGTCGAATCCCATCGAATCAATTACAGTAGGGAATAGTAGAAGAGCGTAGAATGGAGTAGAATGGTGTGCAATGGAATCGAGTAGAGTAGAAAAGAGCTGAAGAGAGCCGAAGAGGGCCAAAGAGGGCCAAATCGAGCTGAACCGAGAGAAATCGAGCCGAATCCAGTGAATCGAGCCTAACGGAGCCAAATCGAGCCTAATCGAGCTGAATCGACACTATTCGAGACAAATGGAGCCGAATGGACATGAATCACACCGATGCGGCCCCTAGTCGCGTCAAAGTTTCTCGAATTCAATTGAATAGACTAGAGTAGGGGAGGTTCGGGTAGGCTAGAGTAGGGTAGAATAGAGTAGAATAGAATAAAACAGAACAGAACACAACAAAATAGAACAGAACAACACAGAACGAATACAGAAAAGAGTAGGCTAGAGTAGAGTAGAGGGGAATAGAGTAGAGTAGAATAGATTTGAACAGAGCCAAATCGAGACGAATCACGTTGAAATGGGTTGAATCAAATCCAGTCAAGTGGATTACAATACCTTAGAGTTGGGTAGCATAGGGTAGGGTAGAATAGAGTAGAATAGTACAGAACAGAGTAGAAACAATACAATAGAGTAGAGTAGAATAGAGCTGAATAGAGCCAAATGCAGACAAAATGAGAGGAATCGTGTAGAAGCAAGTAGAGTAAATTAGAGTGGTGTTGGGTAGGGTAGAGCAGAATAGAGTAGAATAGTGTGGAATGAATAGAATGGAGTAGAATGGAGTCAAGTAGAAACGAATAGAGTAGAAGAGAGTCGAATAGAGCAGAATAGGGCCGAAGAAGGCCAAATCGAGCAGATTCGAAGCGATTCAAGCCAAAACAAGCTGAATGGAGCCTAACTGAGCCGAATAGAGCCAAATCGAGCCGAATCGAGCCGATTCAAGCTTCATCGCCTGGAATCGCGTTCAACGCGTCAAATCCAATCGAGACGTATAGATTAGAGAAGGGGAGGGGAGGGGAGAATAGAACAGAGTAGAGTGGAATAGAAGAGATTAGAACAGAATAGAAGGAACAGAATCGAGTGGAAAAGAGTAGAGTCGAATACAGTCGAATAGAGCCGACTAAGCTGAATAGAGACGAATGGAGCTGAATACAGCCGAAAAGAGCTGTATACTGCCGAATCACACCTAATCGAGTGGAATCAAGCAGAATCGCACTGACTGTCACCGAACAGCGTCGAATCGAATCAGGTCGAATCGAGTCGAGTCACATCGTTTTGAATCAAACAAGGTCAAATCGCTTCATATCGTGTCGAATCCCATCGAATCACGTCGAATAACTTCGAATTGCGTCAAACCTCAGAGAATCCTACTGAATCACGTCGAGTCGCATGGAATCTCATCAAATCCCTTCGGATTTGCCGAATCCAGTCAAGTCCTATCAAATCGCTTTGCACGGAATCGAATTGAATCCAATAGATTAAAGTAGGGTAGGTTCGGGTGGGGTGCCGTTGGGTCGGGTAGGGTAGAATAGAATAGAGTACCACAGAACAGGAGAGAATAGAACAGAACAGAAAGAATACAACAGAATAGAATAGAGTCAAAGAGAGAGAACATAGCCGAATTGAGCCGAGTGGAGACAAAACGAGACGAATCACGTCCGGTTGCTTCGAATCGCGTCAAATCAAATCGAATCGATTAGAAGAGATTAGGGTAGGGAAGGGTAGAATAGAAGAGAGGAAAATAGTGAGGAATGGAGTTTAACGGAGTCCAATAGAGACGGATAGATATGAACAGAGTACAAAAGAGTCTAATAGAGCAGAATAGGGCCGAATAGGCCCAAATAAGGCCTAATTGAGCAGAATCCAGCAGAATCGATGGAATTCGAGCCTAATCGAGCCGAATGGAGTGAAATGGAGCCAAGTCGGGCCGAATAGAGCCGATTCGAACTGAATCGAGCTGATTCAAGCCTAATCGCGTCAAATCGCGTGGAAATACGTCACATCGAATCTAATCAAATAGATTAGGGAAGGGGAGGGGAGGGGCGGGTGGGTAGAATAGAACAGAATAGTACAGAATAGAATATAGTACAGTAGGGTAGAGTAGAGAGAGTAAAGCAGACAAGAGTAGAGCAGAGTAGAATTGAGTCAAATAGAGTCAAAGAGTACAGGATATAGCTGAATAGAGCCAATTCTGGCCGAATCGAGTCAAATGGAAACAAAACGAGATGAATCACACCGAATTGCTTCGAATCGCATCCAATCGAATAGATTAGAGTATCGTAGGGTAGAGTAGAACAGAATAGCGTAGAATGGAGAAGAGTGGAGTCAAATGGAGTCGAACAGAGACAAATAGAGTACAAAAGAGTCGAATCGAGCCAAATAGGGCCGAATAAGGCTGAACCGAGTGGAAACGAGCTGAATTGAAGCGATTCGAGCCAAATCGAGCTGAATCGCGCTGATGTTGCGGAATCGAGCCGACTCAAGCGTGATGGTGCCCGGTCGCATCGAAATGCTTTGAATCGAATCAAATGGAATCGATTAGAATAGGTTAGGGTAGGGTAGTTTATGATAGGAAGACTAGGGTAGATGCAAGTAGACTACATTAGAGTAGACAAGAGAAGGCTAGAGTAGAAGCCTAGACTAGTAAGCTGGACTAGTCAGCTAGACTAGTGGCATAGAGCAGTAGCCTAGACAACTAGTCTTGAAGAGTACCCTAAGTCAGTAAGCTGAACGAGTACCCTTGCCTGAACTCTTAGCCTAATCTAGTACCCTTGCCTTAACTAGTAGTCCTAACAAGTACCCTTGCCTTAACCAGTAGTCTTCACTAGTACCCTTGCCTTCACTAGTAGTATGTCCTTAACAAGTAGCCTGAACTGGTACCCTTGCCTTAACCAGTACCCTCAACAAGTACCCATGCCTTAACTAGTAGCCTGGCCTTAACTAGTGCCCTGCCCATAAGTAGTAGCCTGAACTAGTACCCTTGCCTTAAGGAGTACCCTTGCCCGAACTACTCCCCTTAATTAGGACCCTTATTGAGTAACCCTAAGTAGTAGAGTATGGTACGGTGGGGTAGCATAGGGTAGGGAAGCATACGGTGGAACAGAGAAAATAGAAGGAAATAGAATAGAACAGCATAGGTCAGGGTAGGTTAGCTTAGTGTAGGGTATGGTAGAGTAGCATAGGATGGAATCGAGAAAATAGAAAAGGAGACTAGAAAAGAGCAGACTAGATTAGGATAGGCTAGGGTGGGGGAGGGTTTTGTAGAATACAGTAGTGTAGAATGGAATAGAATGGTGTGGAATGGAATCAAATGGATTCGAACACAGATGCAGAGAGTAGAAAAGAGTTGAATAGAGCCGAATAACGCTGAATAGGACCACATATGGCCAAAATGAGCCGAATCGAGTCGAGTCGACCAGATTCGGGATGAATGGAGCCTAGTGGAGCTGAAACGAGCCAAATAGAGACAAACTGAACCCAGCAAAATCGAGCCAAAACACACTTAATTGCATCCTATTGCATCGGATCTCGTCGAATTCCATCAAATCCCACCAAAACGCATCAAATCTCGCGGAATCTCACCGAATCCCGTCGAATTGTCTCAAATCGGGTCGAATGGTGTCAAACTGAATGGAATCGAATTAAATTGAATAGATTAGAGTAGTGTAGGTTAGACTGGGATTCAGTAGGGAAGGGCACAGAAGAATAGAATAGAGTAGAACAGAAGAGAATACCAAGAGTAGAATGGAGTAGAGTTGAGTAGAGTGGAATAGTCAGAGTCGGGTAGTGCAGAATATAGATGAATAGATCCAATTCAAGCCCAATCGATTCGAATGGAGAGGAAAGGAGACAAATCGTGATGAATCGAATCGATTAGAATAGATTAGAGTAGGGTAGGGTAGAACAGAATAGAATAGAGTAGAAAAGCGCAGAATGGTGTGGAAGGGAGTTGAATGGAGCCAAATAGAGACAAATAAAGTAGAAAGGGTTGAGTAGAGCTGAGCAGGGCTGAATAAGATTCACTCGAGCCTAATTATGCTGAATTGAGCAGAATCGAGACGAATTGACCCAATTCAAGCCAAATAGAGCTAAATCGAGCCGATTCAAGCCTAATCACATGGAATCGCGTCGAAATGCGTTGAATCGAATAGATTAGAGTAGAGGAGGGTATGGCAGGAGAGGCTAGACTACAACACAACACAACACAATAGAAAGAAGAGAATAGAATTAAGTAGAGTCGGGTCCAGTAGAATAGAGTCAAATTGAGCTGAAGAGAGCCGAAAAGAGCCAAACAGAGCTGAATACAGCCGAATTGACCAAATTCAAGGTGAATCGAGATGAATCATGTCGAGTCGTTTGAAACGTGTCGAATCGAATCAAATAGATTAGTGTGGGGAAGGTAAGGTTAGGGTAGGGTAGAGAAGAATAGAATAGAGTAGAATAGAACAGAACAGAAAGAATCGAGTAGACTAGAGTCAAATAGAGTCGAATACTGCCAAAAAGAGCCGAATAGAGTGGAAAAGAGCCGAATAGAACCGAATCGAGTTTAATGGAGCAGAAAGGAGATGAATCGAGCCGATATGACCCGAATCAGGTCGAATCCCATTCAAGTGTGTCGAATAGCATAGAACAGATTACAGTAGGCTAAGTTAGGGTAGGGTAGGGTAGAATAGAGTGCAGTAGAACAGAACAGAACAGAACTGAAAGAATAGAGTCGAGACGAGCAGAGTATAGAAGAGTAGAGTAGAGCAGAGTCGAACATTGTCGAATAGGGCCAAATAGAGCCCAAAAGAGCTAAATGGATAGAAACCAAGATGAATCACGCCGAATCCCGTGGAATCGTGCCGTATCGCGTTGAATCCCGTCGAATTGCATTGAATCTGATCAATTCCAATCCAATCCAATCCAATCAATTAGAATAGACTAGAGTAGGGTAGAGTACAATACAATACAGTAGAGAATAGTTTAGGATGGAGTAGAATGGTGTAGCGTGGAGTCGAAAAGAGATAACAGAGTTGAGTAGAGTCTAATAGAGCCGAATCGAGCTGAATAGAGCCTATTCGAGCTGACTAGAGCCGAATGGAGCCGATTAGAGCTGAATCGAACCGATTTGAGCCGATTGGGGATGAATGGAGTGGAAAGGAGCCGATTTGAGCCGAATCGCATGGAGATGCGTGGAATCGAATCCAGTAGAATAGATTAGATTAGGGTAGGATGGAACAGAGTAGACTTGAACACAGTAGAAGAGAATGGAAAGGATACAATAGAATAGAGTAGAAAAGGGTAGAGCAGAGCAGAATAGTGTAGAGTAGAATAGAGTAGAGTAGAACAGAGTCGAATCAAGCTGAATGGAGACGAAACGAGACAAATCGCGTCGAATGGCGTCGAATCCCATCGAATCAATTACAGTAGGGAATAGTAGAAGAGCGTAGAATGGAGTAGAATGGTGTGCAATGGAATCGAGTAGAGTAGAAAAGAGCTGAAGAGAGCCGAAGAGGGCCAAAGAGGGCCAAATCGAGCTGAACCGAGAGAAATCGAGCCGAATCCAGTGAATCGAGCCTAACGGAGCCAAATCGAGCCTAATCGAGCTGAATCGACACTATTCGAGACAAATGGAGCCGAATGGACATGAATCACACCGATGCGGCCCCTAGTCGCGTCAAAGTTTCTCGAATTCAATTGAATAGACTAGAGTAGGGGAGGTTCGGGTAGGCTAGAGTAGGGTAGAATAGAGTAGAATAGAATAAAACAGAACAGAACACAACAAAATAGAACAGAACAACACAGAACGAATACAGAAAAGAGTAGGCTAGAGTAGAGTAGAGGGGAATAGAGTAGAGTAGAATAGATTTGAACAGAGCCAAATCGAGACGAATCACGTTGAAATGGGTTGAATCAAATCCAGTCAAGTGGATTACAATACCTTAGAGTTGGGTAGCATAGGGTAGGGTAGAATAGAGTAGAATAGTACAGAACAGAGTAGAAACAATACAATAGAGTAGAGTAGAATAGAGCTGAATAGAGCCAAATGCAGACAAAATGAGAGGAATCGTGTAGAAGCAAGTAGAGTAAATTAGAGTGGTGTTGGGTAGGGTAGAGCAGAATAGAGTAGAATAGTGTGGAATGAATAGAATGGAGTAGAATGGAGTCAAGTAGAAACGAATAGAGTAGAAGAGAGTCGAATAGAGCAGAATAGGGCCGAAGAAGGCCAAATCGAGCAGATTCGAAGCGATTCAAGCCAAAACAAGCTGAATGGAGCCTAACTGAGCCGAATAGAGCCAAATCGAGCCGAATCGAGCCGATTCAAGCTTCATCGCCTGGAATCGCGTTCAACGCGTCAAATCCAATCGAGACGTATAGATTAGAGAAGGGGAGGGGAGGGGAGAATAGAACAGAGTAGAGTGGAATAGAAGAGATTAGAACAGAATAGAAGGAACAGAATCGAGTGGAAAAGAGTAGAGTCGAATACAGTCGAATAGAGCCGAATAAGCTGAATAGAGACGAATGGAGCTGAATACAGCCGAAAAGAGCTGTATACTGCCGAATCACACCTAATCGAGTGGAATCAAGCAGAATCGCACTGACTGTCACCGAACAGCGTCGAATCGAATCAGGTCGAATCGAGTCGAGTCACAGCGTTTTGAATCAAACAAGGTCAAATCGCTTCATATCGTGTCGAATCCCATCGAATCACGTCGAATAACTTCGAATTGCGTCAAACCTCAGAGAATCCTACTGAATCACGTCGAGTCGCATGGAATCTCATCAAATCCCTTCGGATTTGCCGAATCCAGTCAAGTCCTATCAAATCGCTTTGCACGGAATCGAATTGAATCCAATAGATTAAAGTAGGGTAGGTTCGGGTGGGGTGCCGTTGGGTCGGGTAGGGTAGAATAGAATAGAGTACCACAGAACAGGAGAGAATAGAACAGAACAGAAAGAATACAACAGAATAGAATAGAGTCAAAGAGAGAGAACATAGCCGAATTGAGCCGAGTGGAGACAAAACGAGACGAATCACGTCCGGTTGCTTCGAATCGCGTCAAATCAAATCGAATCGATTAGAAGAGATTAGGGTAGGGAAGGGTAGAATAGAAGAGAGGAAAATAGTGAGGAATGGAGTTGAACGGAGTCCAATAGAGACGGATAGATATGAACAGAGTACAAAAGAGTCTAATAGAGCAGAATAGGGCCGAATAGGCCCAAATAAGGCCTAATTGAGCAGAATCCAGCAGAATCGATGGAATTCGAGCCTAATCGAGCCGAATGGAGTGAAATGGAGCCAAGTCGGGCCGAATAGAGCCGATTCGAACTGAATCGAGCTGATTCAAGCCTAATCGCGTCAAATCGTGTGGAAATACGTCACATCGAATCTAATCAAATAGATTAGGGAAGGGTAGGGGAGGGGCGGGTGGGTAGAATAGAACAGAATAGTACAGAATAGAATATAGTACAGTAGGGTAGAGTAGAGAGAGTAAAGCAGACAAGAGTAGAGCAGAGTAGAATTGAGTCAAATAGAGTCAAAGAGTGCAGGATATAGCTGAATAGAGCCAATTCTGGCCGAATCGAGTCAAATGGAAACAAAACGAGATGAATCACACCGAATTGCTTCGAATCGCATCCAATCGAATAGATTAGAGTATCGTAGGGTAGAGTAGAACAGAATAGCGTAGAATGGAGAAGAGTGGAGTCAAATGGAGTCGAACAGAGACAAATAGAGTAGAAAAGAGTCGAATCGAGCCAAATAGGGCCGAATAAGGCTGAACCGAGTGGAAACGAGCTGAATTGAAGCGATTCGAGCCAAATCGAGCTGAATCGAGCTGATGTTGCGGAATCGAGCCGACTCAAGCGTGATGGTGTCCGGTCGCATCGAAATGCTTTGAATCGAATCAAATGGAATCGATTAGAATAGGTTAGGGTAGGGCAGTTTATGATAGGAAGACTAGGGTAGATGCAAGTAGACTACATTAGAGTAGACAAGAGAAGGCTAGAGTAGAAGCCTAGACTAGTAAGCTGGACTAGTCAGCTAGACTAGTGGCATAGAGCAGTAGCCTAGACAACTAGTCTTGAATAGTACCCTAAGTCAGTAAGCTGAACGAGTACCCTTGCCTGAACTCTTAACCTAATCTAGTACCCTTGCCTTAACTAGTAGTCCTAACAAGTACCCTTGCCTTAACCAGTAGTCTTCACTAGTACCCTTGCCTTCACTAGTAGTATGTCCTTAACAAGTAGCCTGAACTGGTACCCTTGCCTTAACCAGTACCCTCAACAAGTACCCATGCCTTAACTAGTAGGCTGGACTTAACTAGTAGCCTGGCCTTAACTAGTAGCCTGAACTAGTACACTTGCCTTAAGGAGTACCCTTGCCCGAACTACTCCTCTTAATTAGGACCCTTATTGAGTAACCCTAAGTAGTAGAGTATGGTACGGTGGGGTAGCATAGGGTAGGGAAGCATACGGTGGAACAGAGAAAATAGAAGGAAATAGAATAGAACAGCATAGGTCAGGGTAGGTTAGCTTAGTGTAGGGTATGGTAGAGTAGCATAGGATGGAATCGAGAAAATAGAAAAGGAGACTAGAAAAGAGCAGACTAGATTAGGATAGGCTAGGGTGGGGGAGGGTTTTGTAGAATACAGTAGTGTAGAATGGAATAGAATGGTGTGGAATGGAGTCAAATGGATTCGAACACAGATGCAGAGAGTAGAAAAGAGTTGAATAGAGCCGAATAACGCTGAATAGGACCACATATGGCCAAAATGAGCCGAATCGAGTCGAGTCGACCAGATTCGGGATGAATGGAGCCTAGTGGAGCTGAAACGAGCCAAATAGAGACAAACTGAACCCAGCAAAATCGAGCCAAAACACACTTAATTGCATCCTATTGCATCGGATCTCGTCGAATTCCATCAAATCCCACCAAAACGCATCAAATCTCGCGGAATCTCACCGAATCCCGTCGAATTGTCTCAAATCGGGTCGAATGGTGTCAAACTGAATGGAATCGAATTAAATTGAATAGATTAGAGTAGTGTAGGTTAGACTGGGATTCAGTAGGGAAGGGCACAGAAGAATAGAATAGAGTAGAACAGAAGAGAATACCAAGAGTAGAATGGAGTAGAGTTGAGTAGAGTGGAATAGTCAGAGTCGGGTAGTGCAGAATATAGATGAATAGATCCAATTCAAGCCGAATCGATTCGAATGGAGAGGAAAGGAGACAAATCGTGATGAATCGAATCGATTAGAATAGATTAGAGTAGGGTAGGGTAGAACAGAATAGAATAGAGTAGAAAAGAGTAGAGTGGTGTGGAAGGGAGTTGAATGGAGCCAAATAGAGACAAATAAAGTAGAAAGGGTTGAGTAGAGCTGAGCAGAGCTGAATAAGATTCACTCGAGCCTAATTATGCTGAATTGAGCAGAATCGAGACGAATTGACCCAATTCAAGCCAAATAGAGCTAAATCGAGCCGATTCAAGCCTAATCACATGGAATCGCGTCGAAATGCGTTGAATCGAATAGATTAGAGTAGAGGAGGGTACGGCAGGAGAGGCTAGACTACAACACAACACAACACAACACAATAGAAAGAAGAGAATAGAATTAAGTAGAGTCGGGTCCAGTAGAATAGAGTCAAATTGAGCTGAAGAGAGCCGAAAAGAGCCAAACAGAGCTGAATACAGCCGAATTGACCAAATTCAAGGTGAATCGAGATGAATCATGTCGAGTCGTTTGAAACGTGTCGAATCGAATCAAATAGATTAGTGTGGGGAAGGTAAGGTTAGGGTAGGGTAGAGAAGAATAGAATAGAGTAGAATAGAACAGAACAGAAAGAATCGAGTAGACTAGAGTCAAATAGAGTCGAATACTGCCAAAAAGAGCCGAATAGAGTGGAAAAGAGCCGAATAGAACCGAATCGAGTTTAATGGAGCAGAAAGGAGATGAATCGAGCCGATATGACCCGAATCAGGTCGAATCCCATTCAAGTGTGTCGAATAGCATAGAACAGATTACAGTAGGCTAAGTTAGGGTAGGGTAGGGTAGAATAGAGTGCAGTAGAACAGAACAGAACAGAACTGAAAGAATAGAGTCGAGACGAGCAGAGTATAGAAGAGTAGAGTAGAGCAGAGTCGAACATTGTCGAATAGGGCCAAATAGAGCCCAAAAGAGCTAAATGGATAGAAACCAAGATGAATCACGCCGAATCCCGTGGAATCGTGCCGTATCGCGTTGAATCCCGTCGAATTGCATTGAATCTGATCAATTCCAATCCAATCCAATCCAATCAATTAGAATAGACTAGAGTAGGGTAGAGTACAATACAATACAGTAGAGAATAGTTTAGGATGGAGTAGAATGGTGTAGCGTGGAGTCGAAAAGAGATAATAGAGTTGAGTAGAGTCTAATAGAGCCGAATAGAGCTGAATAGAGCCTATTCGAGCTGACTAGAGCCGAATGGAGCCGATTAGAGCTGAATCGAACCGATTTGAGCCGATTGGGGATGAATGGAGTGGAAAGGAGCCGATTTGAGCCGAATCGCATGGAGATGCGTGGAATCGAATCCAGTAGAATAGATTAGATTAGGGTAGGATGGAACAGAGTAGACTTGAACACAGTAGAAGAGAATGGAAAGGATACAATAGAATAGAGTAGAAAAGGGTAGAGCAGAGCAGAATAGTGTAGAGTAGAATAGAGTAGAGTAGAACAGAGTCGAATCAAGCTGAATGGAGACGAAACGAGACAAATCGCGTCGAATGGCGTCGAATCCCATCGAATCAATTACAGTAGGGAATAGTAGAAGAGCGTAGAATGGAGTAGAATGGTGTGCAATGGAATCGAGTAGAGTAGAAAAGAGCTGAAGAGAGCCGAAGAGGGCCAAAGAGGGCCAAATCGAGCTGAACCGAGAGAAATCGAGCCGAATCCAGTGAATCGAGCCTAACGGAGCCAAATCGAGCCTAATCGAGCTGAATCGACACTATTCGAGACAAATGGAGCCGAATGGACATGAATCACACCGATGCGGCCCCTAGTCGCGTCAAAGTTTCTCGAATTCAATTGAATAGACTAGAGTAGGGGAGGTTCGGGTAGGCTAGAGTAGGGTAGAATAGAGTAGAATAGAATAAAACAGAACAGAACACAACAAAATAGAACAGAACAACACAGAACGAATACAGAAAAGAGTAGGCTAGAGTAGAGTAGAGGGGAATAGAGTAGAGTAGAATAGATTTGAACAGAGCCAAATCGAGACGAATCACGTTGAAATGGGTTGAATCAAATCCAATCAAGTGGATTACAATACCTTAGAGTTGGGTAGCATAGGGTAGGGTAGAATAGAGTAGAATAGTACAGAACAGAGTAGAAACAATACAATAGAGTAGAGTAGAATAGAGCTGAATAGAGCCAAATGCAGACAAAATGAGAGGAATCGTGTAGAAGCAAGTAGAGTAAATTAGAGTGGTGTTGGGTAGGGTAGAGCAGAATAGAGTAGAATAGTGTGGAATGAATAGAATGGAGTAGAATGGAGTCAAGTAGAAACGAATAGAGTAGAAGAGAGTCGAATAGAGCAGAATAGGGCCGAAGAAGGCCAAATCGAGCAGATTCGAAGCGATTCAAGCCAAAACAAGCTGAATGGAGCCTAACTGAGCCGAATAGAGCCAAATCGAGCCGAATCGAGCCGATTCAAGCTTCATCGCCTGGAATCGCGTTCAACGCGTCAAATCCAATCGAGACGTATAGATTAGAGAAGGGGAGGGGAGGGGAGAATAGAACAGAGTAGAGTGGAATAGAAGAGATTAGAACAGAATAGAAGGAACAGAATCGAGTGGAAAAGAGTAGAGTCGAATACAGTCGAATAGAGCCGAATAAGCTGAATAGAGACGAATGGAGCTGAATACAGCCGAAAAGAGCTGTATACTGCCGAATCACACCTAATCGAGTGGAATCAAGCAGAATCGCACTGACTGTCACCGAACAGCGTCGAATCGAATCAGGTCGAATCGAGTCGAGTCACATCGTTTTGAATCAAACAAGGTCAAATCGCTTCATATCGTGTCGAATCCCATCGAATCACGTCGAATAACTTCGAATTGCGTCAAACCTCAGAGAATCCTACTGAATCACGTCGAGTCGCATGGAATCTCATCAAATCCCTTCGGATTTGCCGAATCCAGTCAAGTCCTATCAAATCGCTTTGCACGGAATCGAATTGAATCCAATAGATTAAAGTAGGGTAGGTTCGGGTGGGGTGCCGTTGGGTCGGGTAGGGTAGAATAGAATAGAGTACCACAGAACAGGAGAGAATAGAACAGAACAGAAAGAATACAACAGAATAGAATAGAGTCAAAGAGAGAGAACATAGCCGAATTGAGCCGAGTGGAGACAAAACGAGACGAATCACGTCCGGTTGCTTCGAATCGCGTCAAATCAAATCGAATCGATTAGAAGAGATTAGGGTAGGGAAGGGTAGAATAGAAGAGAGGAAAATAGTGAGGAATGGAGTTGAACGGAGTCCAATAGAGACGGATAGATATGAACAGAGTACAAAAGAGTCTAATAGAGCAGAATAGGGCCGAATAGGCCCAAATAAGGCCTAATTGAGCAGAATCCAGCAGAATCGATGGAATTCGAGCCTAATCGAGCCGAATGGAGTGAAATGGAGCCAAGTCGGGCCGAATAGAGCCGATTCGAACTGAATCGAGCTGATTCAAGCCTAATCGCGTCAAATCGTGTGGAAATACGTCACATCGAATCTAATCAAATAGATTAGGGAAGGGTAGGGGAGGGGCGGGTGGGTAGAATAGAACAGAATAGTACAGAATAGAATATAGTACAGTAGGGTAGAGTAGAGAGAGTAAAGCAGACAAGAGTAGAGCAGAGTAGAATTGAGTCAAATAGAGTCAAAGAGTGCAGGATATAGCTGAATAGAGCCAATTCTGGCCGAATCGAGTCAAATGGAAACAAAACGAGATGAATCACACCGAATTGCTTCGAATCGCATCCAATCGAATAGATTAGAGTATCGTAGGGTAGAGTAGAACAGAATAGCGTAGAATGGAGAAGAGTGGAGTCAAATGGAGTCGAACAGAGACAAATAGAGTAGAAAAGAGTCGAATCGAGCCAAATAGGGCCGAATAAGGCTGAACCGAGTGGAAACGAGCTGAATTGAAGCGATTCGAGCCAAATCGAGCTGAATCGAGCTGATGTTGCGGAATCGAGCCGACTCAAGCGTGATGGTGTCCGGTCGCATCGAAATGCTTTGAATCGAATCAAATGGAATCGATTAGAATAGGTTAGGGTAGGGCAGTTTATGATAGGAAGACTAGGGTAGATGCAAGTAGACTACATTAGAGTAGACAAGAGAAGGCTAGAGTAGAAGCCTAGACTAGTAAGCTGGACTAGTCAGCTAGACTAGTGGCATAGAGCAGTAGCCTAGACAACTAGTCTTGAATAGTACCCTAAGTCAGTAAGCTGAACGAGTACCCTTGCCTGAACTCTTAACCTAATCTAGTACCCTTGCCTTAACTAGTAGTCCTAACAAGTACCCTTGCCTTAACCAGTAGTCTTCACTAGTACCCTTGCCTTCACTAGTAGTATGTCCTTAACAAGTAGCCTGAACTGGTACCCTTGCCTTAACCAGTACCCTCAACAAGTACCCATGCCTTAACTAGTAGGCTGGACTTAACTAGTAGCCTGGCCTTAACTAGTAGCCTGAACTAGTACCCTTGCCTTAAGGAGTACCCTTGCCCGAACTACTCCCCTTAATTAGGACCCTTATTGAGTAACCCTAAGTAGTAGAGTATGGTACGGTGGGGTAGCATAGGGTAGGGAAGCATACGGTGGAACAGAGAAAATAGAAGGAAATAGAATAGAACAGCATAGGTCAGGGTAGGTTAGCTTAGTGTAGGGTATGGTAGAGTAGCATAGGATGGAATCGAGAAAATAGAAAAGGAGACTAGAAAAGAGCAGACTAGATTAGGATAGGCTAGGGTGGGGGAGGGTTTTGTAGAATACAGTAGTGTAGAATGGAATAGAATGGTGTGGAATGGAGTCAAATGGATTCGAACACAGATGCAGAGAGTAGAAAAGAGTTGAATAGAGCCGAATAACGCTGAATAGGACCACATATGGCCAAAATGAGCCGAATCGAGTCGAGTCGACCAGATTCGGGATGAATGGAGCCTAGTGGAGCTGAAACGAGCCAAATAGAGACAAACTGAACCCAGCAAAATCGAGCCAAAACACACTTAATTGCATCCTATTGCATCGGATCTCGTCGAATTCCATCAAATCCCACCAAAACGCATCAAATCTCGCGGAATCTCACCGAATCCCGTCGAATTGTCTCAAATCGGGTCGAATGGTGTCAAACTGAATGGAATCGAATTAAATTGAATAGATTAGAGTAGTGTAGGTTAGACTGGGATTCAGTAGGGAAGGGCACAGAAGAATAGAATAGAGTAGAACAGAAGAGAATACCAAGAGTAGAATGGAGTAGAGTTGAGTAGAGTGGAATAGTCAGAGTCGGGTAGTGCAGAATATAGATGAATAGATCCAATTCAAGCCGAATCGATTCGAATGGAGAGGAAAGGAGACAAATCGTGATGAATCGAATCGATTAGAATAGATTAGAGTAGGGTAGGGTAGAACAGAATAGAATAGAGTAGAAAAGAGTAGAGTGGTGTGGAAGGGAGTTGAATGGAGCCAAATAGAGACAAATAAAGTAGAAAGGGTTGAGTAGAGCTGAGCAGGGCTGAATAAGATTCACTCGAGCCTAATTATGCTGAATTGAGCAGAATCGAGACGAATTGACCCAATTCAAGCCAAATAGAGCTAAATCGAGCCGATTCAAGCCTAATCACATGGAATCGCGTCGAAATGCGTTGAATCGAATAGATTAGAGTAGAGGAGGGTACGGCAGGAGAGGCTAGACTACAACACAACACAACACAACACAATAGAAAGAAGAGAATAGAATTAAGTAGAGTCGGGTCCAGTAGAATAGAGTCAAATTGAGCTGAAGAGAGCCGAAAAGAGCCAAACAGAGCTGAATACAGCCGAATTGACCAAATTCAAGGTGAATCGAGATGAATCATGTCGAGTCGTTTGAAACGTGTCGAATCGAATCAAATAGATTAGTGTGGGGAAGGTAAGGTTAGGGTAGGGTAGAGAAGAATAGAATAGAGTAGAATAGAACAGAACAGAAAGAATCGAGTAGACTAGAGTCAAATAGAGTCGAATACTGCCAAAAAGAGCCGAATAGAGTGGAAAAGAGCCGAATAGAACCGAATCGAGTTTAATGGAGCAGAAAGGAGATGAATCGAGCCGATATGACCCGAATCAGGTCGAATCCCATTCAAGTGTGTCGAATAGCATAGAACAGATTACAGTAGGCTAAGTTAGGGTAGGGTAGGGTAGAATAGAGTGCAGTAGAACAGAACAGAACAGAACTGAAAGAATAGAGTCGAGACGAGCAGAGTATAGAAGAGTAGAGTAGAGCAGAGTCGAACATTGTCGAATAGGGCCAAATAGAGCCCAAAAGAGCTAAATGGATAGAAACCAAGATGAATCACGCCGAATCCCGTGGAATCGTGCCGTATCGCGTTGAATCCCGTCGAATTGCATTGAATCTGATCAATTCCAATCCAATCCAATCCAATCAATTAGAATAGACTAGAGTAGGGTAGAGTACAATACAATACAGTAGAGAATAGTTTAGGATGGAGTAGAATGGTGTAGCGTGGAGTCGAAAAGAGATAATAGAGTTGAGTAGAGTCTAATAGAGCCGAATAGAGCTGAATAGAGCCTATTCGAGCTGACTAGAGCCGAATGGAGCCGATTAGAGCTGAATCGAACCGATTTGAGCCGATTGGGGATGAATGGAGTGGAAAGGAGCCGATTTGAGCCGAATCGCATGGAGATGCGTGGAATCGAATCCAGTAGAATAGATTAGATTAGGGTAGGATGGAACAGAGTAGACTTGAACACAGTAGAAGAGAATGGAAAGGATACAATAGAATAGAGTAGAAAAGGGTAGAGCAGAGCAGAATAGTGTAGAGTAGAATAGAGTAGAGTAGAACAGAGTCGAATCAAGCTGAATGGAGACGAAACGAGACAAATCGCGTCGAATGGCGTCGAATCCCATCGAATCAATTACAGTAGGGAATAGTAGAAGAGCGTAGAATGGAGTAGAATGGTGTGCAATGGAATCGAGTAGAGTAGAAAAGAGCTGAAGAGAGCCGAAGAGGGCCAAAGAGGGCCAAATCGAGCTGAACCGAGAGAAATCGAGCCGAATCCAGTGAATCGAGCCTAACGGAGCCAAATCGAGCCTAATCGAGCTGAATCGACACTATTCGAGACAAATGGAGCCGAATGGACATGAATCACACCGATGCGGCCCCTAGTCGCGTCAAAGTTTCTCGAATTCAATTGAATAGAGTAGGGGAGGTTCGGGTAGGCTAGAGTAGGGTAGAATAGAGTAGAATAGAATAAAACAGAACAGAACACAACAAAATAGAACAGAACAACACAGAACGAATACAGAAAAGAGTAGGCTAGAGTAGAGTAGAGGGGAATAGAGTAGAGTAGAATAGATTTGAACAGAGCCAAATCGAGACGAATCACGTTGAAATGGGTTGAATCAAATCCAATCAAGTGGATTACAATACCTTAGAGTTGGGTAGCATAGGGTAGGGTAGAATAGAGTAGAATAGTACAGAACAGAGTAGAAACAATACAATAGAGTAGAGTAGAATAGAGCTGAATAGAGCCAAATGCAGACAAAATGAGAGGAATCGTGTAGAAGCAAGTAGAGTAAATTAGAGTGGTGTTGGGTAGGGTAGAGCAGAATAGAGTAGAATAGTGTGGAATGAATAGAATGGAGTAGAATGGAGTCAAGTAGAAACGAATAGAGTAGAAGAGAGTCGAATAGAGCAGAATAGGGCCGAAGAAGGCCAAATCGAGCAGATTCGAAGCGATTCAAGCCAAAACAAGCTGAATGGAGCCTAACTGAGCCGAATAGAGCCAAATCGAGCCGAATCGAGCCGATTCAAGCTTCATCGCCTGGAATCGCGTTCAACGCGTCAAATCCAATCGAGACGTATAGATTAGAGAAGGGGAGGGGAGGGGAGAATAGAACAGAGTAGAGTGGAATAGAAGAGATTAGAACAGAATAGAAGGAACAGAATCGAGTGGAAAAGAGTAGAGTCGAATACAGTCGAATAGAGCCGAATAAGCTGAATAGAGACGAATGGAGCTGAATACAGCCGAAAAGAGCTGTATACTGCCGAATCACACCTAATCGAGTGGAATCAAGCAGAATCGCACTGACTGTCACCGAACAGCGTCGAATCGAATCAGGTCGAATCGAGTCGAGTCACATCGTTTTGAATCAAACAAGGTCAAATCGCTTCATATCGTGTCGAATCCCATCGAATCACGTCGAATAACTTCGAATTGCGTCAAACCTCAGAGAATCCTACTGAATCACGTCGAGTCGCATGGAATCTCATCAAATCCCTTCGGATTTGCCGAATCCAGTCAAGTCCTATCAAATCGCTTTGCACGGAATCGAATTGAATCCAATAGATTAAAGTAGGGTAGGTTCGGGTGGGGTGCCGTTGGGTCGGGTAGGGTAGAATAGAATAGAGTACCACAGAACAGGAGAGAATAGAACAGAACAGAAAGAATACAACAGAATAGAATAGAGTCAAAGAGAGAGAACATAGCCGAATTGAGCCGAGTGGAGACAAAACGAGACGAATCACGTCCGGTTGCTTCGAATCGCGTCAAATCAAATCGAATCGATTAGAAGAGATTAGGGTAGGGAAGGGTAGAATAGAAGAGAGGAAAATAGTGAGGAATGGAGTTGAACGGAGTCCAATAGAGACGGATAGATATGAACAGAGTACAAAAGAGTCTAATAGAGCAGAATAGGGCCGAATAGGCCCAAATAAGGCCTAATTGAGCAGAATCCAGCAGAATCGATGGAATTCGAGCCTAATCGAGCCGAATGGAGTGAAATGGAGCCAAGTCGGGCCGAATAGAGCCGATTCGAACTGAATCGAGCTGATTCAAGCCTAATCGCGTCAAATCGTGTGGAAATACGTCACATCGAATCTAATCAAATAGATTAGGGAAGGGTAGGGGAGGGGCGGGTGGGTAGAATAGAACAGAATAGTACAGAATAGAATATAGTACAGTAGGGTAGAGTAGAGAGAGTAAAGCAGACAAGAGTAGAGCAGAGTAGAATTGAGTCAAATAGAGTCAAAGAGTGCAGGATATAGCTGAATAGAGCCAATTCTGGCCGAATCGAGTCAAATGGAAACAAAACGAGATGAATCACACCGAATTGCTTCGAATCGCATCCAATCGAATAGATTAGAGTATCGTAGGGTAGAGTAGAACAGAATAGCGTAGAATGGAGAAGAGTGGAGTCAAATGGAGTCGAACAGAGACAAATAGAGTAGAAAAGAGTCGAATCGAGCCAAATAGGGCCGAATAAGGCTGAACCGAGTGGAAACGAGCTGAATTGAAGCGATTCGAGCCAAATCGAGCTGAATCGAGCTGATGTTGCGGAATCGAGCCGACTCAAGCGTGATGGTGTCCGGTCGCATCGAAATGCTTTGAATCGAATCAAATGGAATCGATTAGAATAGGTTAGGGTAGGGCAGTTTATGATAGGAAGACTAGGGTAGATGCAAGTAGACTACATTAGAGTAGACAAGAGAAGGCTAGAGTAGAAGCCTAGACTAGTAAGCTGGACTAGTCAGCTAGACTAGTGGCATAGAGCAGTAGCCTAGACAACTAGTCTTGAATAGTACCCTAAGTCAGTAAGCTGAACGAGTACCCTTGCCTGAACTCTTAACCTAATCTAGTACCCTTGCCTTAACTAGTAGTCCTAACAAGTACCCTTGCCTTAACCAGTAGTCTTCACTAGTACCCTTGCCTTCACTAGTAGTATGTCCTTAACAAGTAGCCTGAACTGGTACCCTTGCCTTAACCAGTACCCTCAACAAGTACCCATGCCTTAACTAGTAGGCTGGACTTAACTAGTAGCCTGGCCTTAACTAGTAGCCTGAACTAGTACCCTTGCCTTAAGGAGTACCCTTGCCCGAACTACTCCCCTTAATTAGGACCCTTATTGAGTAACCCTAAGTAGTAGAGTATGGTACGGTGGGGTAGCATAGGGTAGGGAAGCATACGGTGGAACAGAGAAAATAGAAGGAAATAGAATAGAACAGCATAGGTCAGGGTAGGTTAGCTTAGTGTAGGGTATGGTAGAGTAGCATAGGATGGAATCGAGAAAATAGAAAAGGAGACTAGAAAAGAGCAGACTAGATTAGGATAGGCTAGGGTGGGGGAGGGTTTTGTAGAATACAGTAGTGTAGAATGGAATAGAATGGTGTGGAATGGAGTCAAATGGATTCGAACACAGATGCAGAGAGTAGAAAAGAGTTGAATAGAGCCGAATAACGCTGAATAGGACCACATATGGCCAAAATGAGCCGAATCGAGTCGAGTCGACCAGATTCGGGATGAATGGAGCCTAGTGGAGCTGAAACGAGCCAAATAGAGACAAACTGAACCCAGCAAAATCGAGCCAAAACACACTTAATTGCATCCTATTGCATCGGATCTCGTCGAATTCCATCAAATCCCACCAAAACGCATCAAATCTCGCGGAATCTCACCGAATCCCGTCGAATTGTCTCAAATCGGGTCGAATGGTGTCAAACTGAATGGAATCGAATTAAATTGAATAGATTAGAGTAGTGTAGGTTAGACTGGGATTCAGTAGGGAAGGGCACAGAAGAATAGAATAGAGTAGAACAGAAGAGAATACCAAGAGTAGAATGGAGTAGAGTTGAGTAGAGTGGAATAGTCAGAGTCGGGTAGTGCAGAATATAGATGAATAGATCCAATTCAAGCCCAATCGATTCGAATGGAGAGGAAAGGAGACAAATCGTGATGAATCGAATCGATTAGAATAGATTAGAGTAGGGTAGGGTAGAACAGAATAGAATAGAGTAGAAAAGAGTAGAGTGGTGTGGAAGGGAGTTGAATGGAGCCAAATAGAGACAAATAAAGTAGAAAGGGTTGAGTAGAGCTGAGCAGGGCTGAATAAGATTCACTCGAGCCTAATTATGCTGAATTGAGCAGAATCGAGACGAATTGACCCAATTCAAGCCAAATAGAGCTAAATCGAGCCGATTCAAGCCTAATCACATGGAATCGCGTCGAAATGCGTTGAATCGAATAGATTAGAGTAGAGGAGGGTACGGCAGGAGAGGCTAGACTACAACACAACACAACACAACACAATAGAAAGAAGAGAATAGAATTAAGTAGAGTCGGGTCCAGTAGAATAGAGTCAAATTGAGCTGAAGAGAGCCGAAAAGAGCCAAACAGAGCTGAATACAGCCGAATTGACCAAATTCAAGGTGAATCGAGATGAATCATGTCGAGTCGTTTGAAACGTGTCGAATCGAATCAAATAGATTAGTGTGGGGAAGGTAAGGTTAGGGTAGGGTAGAGAAGAATAGAATAGAGTAGAATAGAACAGAACAGAAAGAATCGAGTAGACTAGAGTCAAATAGAGTCGAATACTGCCAAAAAGAGCCGAATAGAGTGGAAAAGAGCCGAATAGAACCGAATCGAGTTTAATGGAGCAGAAAGGAGATGAATCGAGCCGATATGACCCGAATCAGGTCGAATCCCATTCAAGTGTGTCGAATAGCATAGAACAGATTACAGTAGGCTAAGTTAGGGTAGGGTAGGGTAGAATAGAGTGCAGTAGAACAGAACAGAACAGAACTGAAAGAATAGAGTCGAGACGAGCAGAGTATAGAAGAGTAGAGTAGAGCAGAGTCGAACATTGTCGAATAGGGCCAAATAGAGCCCAAAAGAGCTAAATGGATAGAAACCAAGATGAATCACGCCGAATCCCGTGGAATCGTGCCGTATCGCGTTGAATCCCGTCGAATTGCATTGAATCTGATCAATTCCAATCCAATCCAATCCAATCAATTAGAATAGACTAGAGTAGGGTAGAGTACAATACAATACAGTAGAGAATAGTTTAGGATGGAGTAGAATGGTGTAGCGTGGAGTCGAAAAGAGATAATAGAGTTGAGTAGAGTCTAATAGAGCCGAATCGAGCTGAATAGAGCCTATTCGAGCTGACTAGAGCCGAATGGAGCCGATTAGAGCTGAATCGAACCGATTTGAGCCGATTGGGGATGAATGGAGTGGAAAGGAGCCGATTTGAGCCGAATCGCATGGAGATGCGTGGAATCGAATCCAGTAGAATAGATTAGATTAGGGTAGGATGGAATAGAGTAGACTTGAACACAGTAGAAGAGAATGGAAAGGATACAATAGAATAGAGTAGAAAAGGGTAGAGCAGAGCAGAATAGTGTAGAGTAGAATAGAGTAGAGTAGAACAGAGTCGAATCAAGCTGAATGGAGACGAAACGAGACAAATCGCGTCGAATGGCGTCGAATCCCATCGAATCAATTACAGTAGGGAATAGTAGAAGAGCGTAGAATGGAGTAGAATGGTGTGCAATGGAATCGAGTAGAGTAGAAAAGAGCTGAAGAGAGCCGAAGAGGGCCAAAGAGGGCCAAATCGAGCTGAACCGAGAGAAATCGAGCCGAATCCAGTGAATCGAGCCTAACGGAGCCAAATCGAGCCTAATCGAGCTGAATCGACACTATTCGAGACAAATGGAGCCGAATGGACATGAATCACACCGATGCGGCCCCTAGTCGCGTCAAAGTTTCTCGAATTCAATTGAATAGACTAGAGTAGGGGAGGTTCGGGTAGGCTAGAGTAGGGTAGAATAGAGTAGAATAGAATAAAACAGAACAGAACACAACAAAATAGAACAGAACAACACAGAACGAATACAGAAAAGAGTAGGCTAGAGTAGAGTAGAGGGGAATAGAGTAGAGTAGAATAGATTTGAACAGAGCCAAATCGAGACGAATCACGTTGAAATGGGTTGAATCAAATCCAATCAAGTGGATTACAATACCTTAGAGTTGGGTAGCATAGGGTAGGGTAGAATAGAGTAGAATAGTACAGAACAGAGTAGAAACAATACAATAGAGTAGAGTAGAATAGAGCTGAATAGAGCCAAATGCAGACAAAATGAGAGGAATCGTGTAGAAGCAAGTAGAGTAAATTAGAGTGGTGTTGGGTAGGGTAGAGCAGAATAGAGTAGAATAGTGTGGAATGAATAGAATGGAGTAGAATGGAGTCAAGTAGAAACGAATAGAGTAGAAGAGAGTCGAATAGAGCAGAATAGGGCCGAAGAAGGCCAAATCGAGCAGATTCGAAGCGATTCAAGCCAAAACAAGCTGAATGGAGCCTAACTGAGCGGAATAGAGCCAAATCGAGCCGAATCGAGCCGATTCAAGCTTCATCGCCTGGAATCGCGTTCAACGCGTCAAATCCAATCGAGACGTATAGATTAGAGAAGGGGAGGGGAGGGGAGAATAGAACAGAGTAGAGTGGAATAGAAGAGATTAGAACAGAATAGAAGGAACAGAATCGAGTGGAAAAGAGTAGAGTCGAATACAGTCGAATAGAGCCGAATAAGCTGAATAGAGACGAATGGAGCTGAATACAGCCGAAAAGAGCTGTATACTGCCGAATCACACCTAATCGAGTGGAATCAAGCAGAATCGCACTGACTGTCACCGAACAGCGTCGAATCGAATCAGGTCGAATCGAGTCGAGTCACATCGTTTTGAATCAAACAAGGTCAAATCGCTTCATATCGTGTCGAATCCCATCGAATCACGTCGAATAACTTCGAATTGCGTCAAACCTCAGAGAATCCTACTGAATCACGTCGAGTCGCATGGAATCTCATCAAATCCCTTCGGATTTGCCGAATCCAGTCAAGTCCTATCAAATCGCTTTGCACGGAATCGAATTGAATCCAATAGATTAAAGTAGGGTAGGTTCGGGTGGGGTGCCGTTGGGTCGGGTAGGGTAGAATAGAATAGAGTACAACAGAATAGGAAAGAATAGAACAGAACAGAAAGAATACAACAGAATAGAATAGAGTCAAAGAGAGAGAACATAGCCGAATTGAGCCGAGTGGAGACAAAACGAGACGAATCACGTCCGGTTGCTTCGAATCGCGTCAAATCAAATCGAATCGATTAGAAGAGATTAGGGTAGGGAAGGGTAGAATAGAAGAGAGGAAAATAGTGAGGAATGGAGTTGAACGGAGTCCAATAGAGACGGATAGATATGAACAGAGTACAAAAGAGTCTAATAGAGCAGAATAGGGCCGAATAGGCCCAAATAAGGCCTAATTGAGCAGAATCCAGCAGAATCGATGGAATTCGAGCCTAATCGAGCCGAATGGAGTGAAATGGAGCCAAGTCGGGCCGAATAGAGCCGATTCGAACTGAATCGAGCTGATTCAAGCCTAATCGCGTCAAATCGCTTGGAAATACGTCACATCGAATCTAATCAAATAGATTAGGGAAGGGGAGGGGAGGGGCGGGTGGGTAGAATAGAACAGAATAGTACAGAATAGAATATAGTACAGTAGGGTAGAGTAGAGAGTAAAGCAGACAAGAGTAGAGCAGAGTAGAATTGAGTCAAATAGAGTCAAAGAGTGCAGGATATAGCTGAATAGAGCCAATTCTGGCCGAATCGAGTCAAATGGAAACAAAACGAGATGAATCACACCGAATTGCTTCGAATCGCATCCAATCGAATAGATTAGAGTATCGTAGGGTAGAGTAGAACAGAATAGAGTAGAATAGCGTAGAATGGAGAAGAGTGGAGTCAAATGGAGTCGAACAGAGACAAATAGAGTAGAAAAGAGTCGAATCGAGCCAAATAGGGCCGAATAAGGCTGAACCGAGTGGAAACGAGCTGAATTGAAGGGATTCGAGCCAAATCGAGCTGAATCGAGCTGATGTTGCGGAATCGAGCCGACTCAAGCGTGATGGTGTCCGGTCGCATCGAAATGCTTTGAATCGAATCAAATGGAATCGATTAGAATAGGTTAGGGTAGGGTAGTTTATGATAGGAAGACTAGGGTAGATGCAAGTAGACTACATTAGAGTAGACAAAAGAAGGCTAGAGTAGAAGCCTAGACTAGTAAGCTGGACTAGTCAGCTAGACTAGTGGCATAGAGCAGTAGCCTAGACAACTAGTCTTGAATAGTACCCTAAGTCAGTAAGCTGAACGAGTACCCTTGCCTGAACTCTTAGCCTAATCTAGTACCCTTGCCTTAACTAGTAGTCCTAACAAGTACCCTTGCCTTAACCAGTAGTCTTCACTAGTACCCTTGCCTTCACTAGTAGTATGTCCTTAACAAGTAGCCTGAACTGGTACCCTTGCCTTAACCAGTACCCTCAACAAGTACCCATGCCTTAACTAGTAGCCTGGCCTTAACTAGTGCCCTGCCCATAAGTAGTAGCCTGAACTAGTACCCTTGCCTTAAGGAGTACCCTTGCCCGAACTACTCCCCTTAATTAGGACCCTTATTGAGTAACCCTAAGTAGTAGAGTATGGTACGGTGGGGTAGCATAGGGTAGGGAAGCATACGGTGGAACAGAGAAAATAGAAGGAAATAGAATAGAACAGCATAGGTCAGGGTAGGTTAGCTTAGTGTAGGGTATGGTAGAGTAGCATAGGATGGAATAGAGAAAATAGAAAAGGAGACTAGAAAAGAGCAGACTAGATTAGGATAGGCTAGGGTGGGGGAGGGTTTTGTAGAATACAGTAGTGTAGAATGGAATAGAATGGTGTGGAATGGAGTCAAATGGATTCGAACAGAGATGCAGAGAGTAGAAAAGAGTTGAATAGAGCCGAATAACGCTGAATAGGACCACATATGGCCAAAATGAGCCGAATCGAGTCGAGTCGACCAGATTCGGGATGAATGGAGCCTAGTGGAGCTGAAACGAGCCAAATAGAGACAAACTGAACCCAGCAAAATCGAGCCAAAACACACTTAATTGCATCCTATTGCATCGGATCTCGTCGAATTCCATCAAATCCCACCAAAACGCATCAAATCTCGCGGAATCTCACCGAATCCCGTCGAATTGTCTCAAATCGGGTCGAATGGTGTCAAACTGAATGGAATCGAATTAAATTGAATAGATTAGAGTAGTGTAGGTTAGACTGGGATTCAGTAGGGAAGGGCACAGAAGAATAGAATAGAGTAGAACAGAAGAGAATACCAAGAGTAGAATGGAGTAGAGTTGAGTAGAGTGGAATAGTCAGAGTCGGGTAGTGCAGAATATAGATGAATAGATCCAATTCAAGCCCAATCGATTCGAATGGAGAGGAAAGGAGACAAATCGTGATGAATCGAATCGATTAGAATAGATTAGAGTAGGGTAGGGTAGAACAGAATAGAATAGAGTAGAAAAGAGTAGAGTGGTGTGGAAGGGAGTTGAATGGAGCCAAATAGAGACAAATAAAGTAGAAAGGGTTGAGTAGAGCTGAGCAGGGCTGAATAAGATTCACTCGAGCCTAATTATGCTGAATTGAGCAGAATCGAGACGAATTGACCCAATTCAAGCCAAATAGAGCTAAATCGAGCCGATTCAAGCCTAATCACATGGAATCGCGTCGAAATGCGTTGAATCGAATAGATTAGAGTAGAGGAGGGTACGGCAGGAGAGGCTAGACTACAACACAACACAACACAATAGAAAGAAGAGAATAGAATTAAGTAGAGTCGGGTCCAGTAGAATAGAGTCAAATTGAGCTGAAGAGAGCCGAAAAGAGCCAAACAGAGCTGAATACAGCCGAATTGACCAAATTCAAGGTGAATCGAGATGAATCATGTCGAGTCGTTTGAAACGTGTCGAATCGAATCAAATAGATTAGTGTGGGGAAGGTAAGGTTAGGGTAGGGTAGAGAAGAATAGAATAGAGTAGAATAGAACAGAACAGAAAGAATCGAGTAGACTAGAGTCAAATAGAGTCGAATACTGCCAAAAAGAGCCGAATAGAGTGGAAAAGAGCCGAATAGAACCGAATCGAGTTTAATGGAGCAGAAAGGAGATGAATCGAGCCGATATGACCCGAATCAGGTCGAATCCCATTCAAGTGTGTCGAATAGCATAGAACAGATTACAGTAGGCTAAGTTAGGGTAGGGTAGGGTAGAATAGAGTGCAGTAGAACAGAACAGAACAGAACTGAAAGAATAGAGTCGAGACGAGCAGAGTATAGAAGAGTAGAGTAGAGCAGAGTCGAACATTGTCGAATAGGGCCAAATAGAGCCCAAAAGAGCTAAATGGATAGAAACCAAGATGAATCACGCCGAATCCCGTGGAATCGTGCCGTATCGCGTTGAATCCCGTCGAATTGCATTGAATCTGATCAATTCCAATCCAATCCAATCCAATCAATTAGAATAGACTAGAGTAGGGTAGAGTACAATACAATACAGTAGAGAATAGTTTAGGATGGAGTAGAATGGTGTAGCGTGGAGTCGAAAAGAGATAATAGAGTTGAGTAGAGTCTAATAGAGCCGAATCGAGCTGAATAGAGCCTATTCGAGCTGACTAGAGCCGAATGGAGCCGATTAGAGCTGAATCGAACCGATTTGAGCCGATTGGGGATGAATGGAGTGGAAAGGAGCCGATTTGAGCCGAATCGCATGGAGATGCGTGGAATCGAATCCAGTAGAATAGATTAGATTAGGGTAGGATGGAATAGAGTAGACTTGAACACAGTAGAAGAGAATGGAAAGGATACAATAGAATAGAGTAGAAAAGGGTAGAGCAGAGCAGAATAGTGTAGAGTAGAATAGAGTAGAGTAGAACAGAGTCGAATCAAGCTGAATGGAGACGAAACGAGACAAATCGCGTCGAATGGCGTCGAATCCCATCGAATCAATTACAGTAGGGAATAGTAGAAGAGCGTAGAATGGAGTAGAATGGTGTGCAATGGAATCGAGTAGAGTAGAAAAGAGCTGAAGAGAGCCGAAGAGGGCCAAAGAGGGCCAAATCGAGCTGAACCGAGAGAAATCGAGCCGAATCCAGTGAATCGAGCCTAACGGAGCCAAATCGAGCCTAATCGAGCTGAATCGACACTATTCGAGACAAATGGAGCCGAATGGACATGAATCACACCGATGCGGCCCCTAGTCGCGTCAAAGTTTCTCGAATTCAATTGAATAGACTAGAGTAGGGGAGGTTCGGGTAGGCTAGAGTAGGGTAGAATAGAGTAGAATAGAATAAAACAGAACAGAACACAACAAAATAGAACAGAACAACACAGAACGAATACAGAAAAGAGTAGGCTAGAGTAGAGTAGAGGGGAATAGAGTAGAGTAGAATAGATTTGAACAGAGCCAAATCGAGACGAATCACGTTGAAATGGGTTGAATCAAATCCAATCAAGTGGATTACAATACCTTAGAGTTGGGTAGCATAGGGTAGGGTAGAATAGAGTAGAATAGTACAGAACAGAGTAGAAACAATACAATAGAGTAGAGTAGAATAGAGCTGAATAGAGCCAAATGCAGACAAAATGAGAGGAATCGTGTAGAAGCAAGTAGAGTAAATTAGAGTGGTGTTGGGTAGGGTAGAGCAGAATAGAGTAGAATAGTGTGGAATGAATAGAATGGAGTAGAATGGAGTCAAGTAGAAACGAATAGAGTAGAAGAGAGTCGAATAGAGCAGAATAGGGCCGAAGAAGGCCAAATCGAGCAGATTCGAAGCGATTCAAGCCAAAACAAGCTGAATGGAGCCTAACTGAGCCGAATAGAGCCAAATCGAGCCGAATCGAGCCGATTCAAGCTTCATCGCCTGGAATCGCGTTCAACGCGTCAAATCCAATCGAGACGTATAGATTAGAGAAGGGGAGGGGAGGGGAGAATAGAACAGAGTAGAGTGGAATAGAAGAGATTAGAACAGAATAGAAGGAACAGAATCGAGTGGAAAAGAGTAGAGTCGAATACAGTCGAATAGAGCCGAATAAGCTGAATAGAGACGAATGGAGCTGAATACAGCCGAAAAGAGCTGTATACTGCCGAATCACACCTAATCGAGTGGAATCAAGCAGAATCGCACTGACTGTCACCGAACAGCGTCGAATCGAATCAGGTCGAATCGAGTCGAGTCACATCGTTTTGAATCAAACAAGGTCAAATCGCTTCATATCGTGTCGAATCCCATCGAATCACGTCGAATAACTTCGAATTGCGTCAAACCTCAGAGAATCCTACTGAATCACGTCGAGTCGCATGGAATCTCATCAAATCCCTTCAGATTTGCCGAATCCAGTCAAGTCCTATCAAATCGCTTTGCACGGAATCGAATTGAATCCAATAGATTAAAGTAGGGTAGGTTCGGGTGGGGTGCCGTTGGGTCGGGTAGGGTAGAATAGAATAGAGTACAACAGAATAGGAGAGAATAGAACAGAACAGAAAGAATACAACAGAATAGAATAGAGTCAAAGAGAGAGAACATAGCCGAATTGAGCCGAGTGGAGACAAAACGAGACGAATCACGTCCGGTTGCTTCGAATCGCGTCAAATCAAATCGAATCGATTAGAAGAGATTAGGGTAGGGAAGGGTAGAATAGAAGAGAGGAAAATAGTGAGGAATGGAGTTGAACGGAGTCCCATAGAGACGGATAGATATGAACAGAGTACAAAAGAGTCTAATAGAGCAGAATAGGGCCGAATAGGCCCAAATAAGGCCTAATTGAGCAGAATCCAGCAGAATCGATGGAATTCGAGCCTAATCGAGCCGAATGGAGTGAAATGGAGCCAAGTCGGGCCGAATAGAGCCGATTCGAACTGAATCGAGCTGATTCAAGCCTAATCGCGTCAAATCGCGTGGAAATACGTCACATCGAATCTAATCAAATAGATTAGGGAAGGGGAGGGGAGGGGCGGGTGGGTAGAATAGAACAGAATAGTACAGAATAGAATATAGTACAGTAGGGTAGAGTAGAGAGAGTAAAGCAGACAAGAGTAGAGCAGAGTAGAATTGAGTCAAATAGAGTCAAAGAGTGCAGGATATAGCTGAATAGAGCCAATTCTGGCCGAATCGAGTCAAATGGAAACAAAACGAGATGAATCACACCGAATTGCTTCGAATCGCATCCAATCGAATAGATTAGAGTATCGTAGGGTAGAGTAGAACAGAATAGCGTAGAATGGAGAAGAGTGGAGTCAAATGGAGTCGAACAGAGACAAATAGAGTAGAAAAGAGTCGAATCGAGCCAAATAGGGCCGAATAAGGCTGAACCGAGTGGAAACGAGCTGAATTGAAGCGATTCGAGCCAAATCGAGCTGAATCGAGCTGATGTTGCGGAATCGAGCCGACTCAAGCGTGATGGTGCCCGGTCGCATCGAAATGCTTTGAATCGAATCAAATGGAATCGATTAGAATAGGTTAGGGTAGGGTAGTTTATGATAGGAAGACTAGGGTAGATGCAAGTAGACTACATTAGAGTAGACAAGAGAAGGCTAGAGTAGAAGCCTAGACTAGTAAGCTGGACTAGTCAGCTAGACTAGTGGCATAGAGCAGTAGCCTAGACAACTAGTCTTGAAGAGTACCCTAAGTCAGTAAGCTGAACGAGTACCCTTGCCTGAACTCTTAGCCTAATCTAGTACCCTTGCCTTAACTAGTAGTCCTAACAAGTACCCTTGCCTTAACCAGTAGTCTTCACTAGTACCCTTGCCTTCACTAGTAGTATGTCCTTAACAAGTAGCCTGAACTGGTACCCTTGCCTTAACCAGTACCCTCAACAAGTACCCATGCCTTAACTAGTAGCCTGGCCTTAACTAGTGCCCTGCCCATAAGTAGTAGCCTGAACTAGTACCCTTGCCTTAAGGAGTACCCTTGCCCGAACTACTCCCCTTAATTAGGACCCTTATTGAGTAACCCTAAGTAGTAGAGTATGGTACGGTGGGGTAGCATAGGGTAGGGAAGCATACGGTGGAACAGAGAAAATAGAAGGAAATAGAATAGAACAGCATAGGTCAGGGTAGGTTAGCTTAGTGTAGGGTATGGTAGAGTAGCATAGGATGGAATCGAGAAAATAGAAAAGGAGACTAGAAAAGAGCAGACTAGATTAGGATAGGCTAGGGTGGGGGAGGGTTTTGTAGAATACAGTAGTGTAGAATGGAATAGAATGGTGTGGAATGGAGTCAAATGGATTCGAACACAGATGCAGAGAGTAGAAAAGAGTTGAATAGAGCCGAATAACGCTGAATAGGACCACATATGGCCAAAATGAGCCGAATCGAGTCGAGTCGACCAGATTCGGGATGAATGGAGCCTAGTGGAGCTGAAACGAGCCAAATAGAGACAAACTGAACCCAGCAAAATCGAGCCAAAACACACTTAATTGCATCCTATTGCATCGGATCTCGTCGAATTCCATCAAATCCCACCAAAACGCATCAAATCTCGCGGAATCTCACCGAATCCCGTCGAATTGTCTCAAATCGGGTCGAATGGTGTCAAACTGAATGGAATCGAATTAAATTGAATAGATTAGAGTAGTGTAGGTTAGACTGGGATTCAGTAGGGAAGGGCACAGAAGAATAGAATAGAGTAGAACAGAAGAGAATACCAAGAGTAGAATGGAGTAGAGTTGAGTAGAGTGGAATAGTCAGAGTCGGGTAGTGCAGAATATAGATGAATAGATCCAATTCAAGCCCAATCGATTCGAATGGAGAGGAAAGGAGACAAATCGTGATGAATCGAATCGATTAGAATAGATTAGAGTAGGGTAGGGTAGAACAGAATAGAATAGAGTAGAAAAGAGTAGAGTGGTGTGGAAGGGAGTTGAATGGAGCCAAATAGAGACAAATAAAGTAGAAAGGGTTGAGTAGAGCTGAGCAGGGCTGAATAAGATTCACTCGAGCCTAATTATGCTGAATTGAGCAGAATCGAGACGAATTGACCCAATTCAAGCCAAATAGAGCTAAATCGAGCCGATTCAAGCCTAATCACATGGAATCGCGTCGAAATGCGTTGAATCGAATAGATTAGAGTAGAGGAGGGTACGGCAGGAGAGGCTAGACTACAACACAACACAACACAATAGAAAGAAGAGAATAGAATTAAGTAGAGTCGGGTCCAGTAGAATAGAGTCAAATTGAGCTGAAGAGAGCCGAAAAGAGCCAAACAGAGCTGAATACAGCCGAATTGACCAAATTCAAGGTGAATCGAGATGAATCATGTCGAGTCGTTTGAAACGTGTCGAATCGAATCAAATAGATTAGTGTGGGGAAGGTAAGGTTAGGGTAGGGTAGAGAAGAATAGAATAGAGTAGAATAGAACAGAACAGAAAGAATCGAGTAGACTAGAGTCAAATAGAGTCGAATACTGCCAAAAAGAGCCGAATAGAGTGGAAAAGAGCCGAATAGAACCGAATCGAGTTTAATGGAGCAGAAAGGAGATGAATCGAGCCGATATGACCCGAATCAGGTCGAATCCCATTCAAGTGTGTCGAATAGCATAGAACAGATTACAGTAGGCTAAGTTAGGGTAGGGTAGGGTAGAATAGAGTGCAGTAGAACAGAACAGAACAGAACTGAAAGAATAGAGTCGAGACGAGCAGAGTATAGAAGAGTAGAGTAGAGCAGAGTCGAACATTGTCGAATAGGGCCAAATAGAGCCCAAAAGAGCTAAATGGATAGAAACCAAGATGAATCACGCCGAATCCCGTGGAATCGTGCCGTATCGCGTTGAATCCCGTCGAATTGCATTGAATCTGATCAATTCCAATCCAATCCAATCCAATCAATTAGAATAGACTAGAGTAGGGTAGAGTACAATACAATACAGTAGAGAATAGTTTAGGATGGAGTAGAATGGTGTAGCGTGGAGTCGAAAAGAGATAATAGAGTTGAGTAGAGTCTAATAGAGCCGAATCGAGCTGAATAGAGCCTATTCGAGCTGACTAGAGCCGAATGGAGCCGATTAGAGCTGAATCGAACCGATTTGAGCCGATTGGGGATGAATGGAGTGGAAAGGAGCCGATTTGAGCCGAATCGCATGGAGATGCGTGGAATCGAATCCAGTAGAATAGATTAGATTAGGGTAGGATGGAATAGAGTAGACTTGAACACAGTAGAAGAGAATGGAAAGGATACAATAGAATAGAGTAGAAAAGGGTAGAGCAGAGCAGAATAGTGTAGAGTAGAATAGAGTAGAGTAGAACAGAGTCGAATCAAGCTGAATGGAGACGAAACGAGACAAATCGCGTCGAATGGCGTCGAATCCCATCGAATCAATTACAGTAGGGAATAGTAGAAGAGCGTAGAATGGAGTAGAATGGTGTGCAATGGAATCGAGTAGAGTAGAAAAGAGCTGAAGAGAGCCGAAGAGGGCCAAAGAGGGCCAAATCGAGCTGAACCGAGAGAAATCGAGCCGAATCCAGTGAATCGAGCCTAACGGAGCCAAATCGAGCCTAATCGAGCTGAATCGACACTATTCGAGACAAATGGAGCCGAATGGACATGAATCACACCGATGCGGCCCCTAGTCGCGTCAAAGTTTCTCGAATTCAATTGAATAGACTAGAGTAGGGGAGGTTCGGGTAGGCTAGAGTAGGGTAGAATAGAGTAGAATAGAATAAAACAGAACAGAACACAACAAAATAGAACAGAACAACACAGAACGAATACAGAAAAGAGTAGGCTAGAGTAGAGTAGAGGGGAATAGAGTAGAGTAGAATAGATTTGAACAGAGCCAAATCGAGACGAATCACGTTGAAATGGGTTGAATCAAATCCAATCAAGTGGATTACAATACCTTAGAGTTGGGTAGCATAGGGTAGGGTAGAATAGAGTAGAATAGTACAGAACAGAGTAGAAACAATACAATAGAGTAGAGTAGAATAGAGCTGAATAGAGCCAAATGCAGACAAAATGAGAGGAATCGTGTAGAAGCAAGTAGAGTAAATTAGAGTGGTGTTGGGTAGGGTAGAGCAGAATAGAGTAGAATAGTGTGGAATGAATAGAATGGAGTAGAATGGAGTCAAGTAGAAACGAATAGAGTAGAAGAGAGTCGAATAGAGCAGAATAGGGCCGAAGAAGGCCAAATCGAGCAGATTCGAAGCGATTCAAGCCAAAACAAGCTGAATGGAGCCTAACTGAGCCGAATAGAGCCAAATCGAGCCGAATCGAGCCGATTCAAGCTTCATCGCCTGGAATCGCGTTCAACGCGTCAAATCCAATCGAGACGTATAGATTAGAGAAGGGGAGGGGAGGGGAGAATAGAACAGAGTAGAGTGGAATAGAAGAGATTAGAACAGAATAGAAGGAACAGAATCGAGTGGAAAAGAGTAGAGTCGAATACAGTCGAATAGAGCCGAATAAGCTGAATAGAGACGAATGGAGCTGAATACAGCCGAAAAGAGCTGTATACTGCCGAATCACACCTAATCGAGTGGAATCAAGCAGAATCGCACTGACTGTCACCGAACAGCGTCGAATCGAATCAGGTCGAATCGAGTCGAGTCACATCGTTTTGAATCAAACAAGGTCAAATCGCTTCATATCGTGTCGAATCCCATCGAATCACGTCGAATAACTTCGAATTGCGTCAAACCTCAGAGAATCCTACTGAATCACGTCGAGTCGCATGGAATCTCATCAAATCCCTTCAGATTTGCCGAATCCAGTCAAGTCCTATCAAATCGCTTTGCACGGAATCGAATTGAATCCAATAGATTAAAGTAGGGTAGGTTCGGGTGGGGTGCCGTTGGGTCGGGTAGGGTAGAATAGAATAGAGTACAACAGAATAGGAGAGAATAGAACAGAACAGAAAGAATACAACAGAATAGAATAGAGTCAAAGAGAGAGAACATAGCCGAATTGAGCCGAGTGGAGACAAAACGAGACGAATCACGTCCGGTTGCTTCGAATCGCGTCAAATCAAATCGAATCGATTAGAAGAGATTAGGGTAGGGAAGGGTAGAATAGAAGAGAGGAAAATAGTGAGGAATGGAGTTGAACGGAGTCCCATAGAGACGGATAGATATGAACAGAGTACAAAAGAGTCTAATAGAGCAGAATAGGGCCGAATAGGCCCAAATAAGGCCTAATTGAGCAGAATCCAGCAGAATCGATGGAATTCGAGCCTAATCGAGCCGAATGGAGTGAAATGGAGCCAAGTCGGGCCGAATAGAGCCGATTCGAACTGAATCGAGCTGATTCAAGCCTAATCGCGTCAAATCGCGTGGAAATACGTCACATCGAATCTAATCAAATAGATTAGGGAAGGGGAGGGGAGGGGCGGGTGGGTAGAATAGAACAGAATAGTACAGAATAGAATATAGTACAGTAGGGTAGAGTAGAGAGAGTAAAGCAGACAAGAGTAGAGCAGAGTAGAATTGAGTCAAATAGAGTCAAAGAGTGCAGGATATAGCTGAATAGAGCCAATTCTGGCCGAATCGAGTCAAATGGAAACAAAACGAGATGAATCACACCGAATTGCTTCGAATCGCATCCAATCGAATAGATTAGAGTATCGTAGGGTAGAGTAGAACAGAATAGCGTAGAATGGAGAAGAGTGGAGTCAAATGGAGTCGAACAGAGACAAATAGAGTAGAAAAGAGTCGAATCGAGCCAAATAGGGCCGAATAAGGCTGAACCGAGTGGAAACGAGCTGAATTGAAGCGATTCGAGCCAAATCGAGCTGAATCGAGCTGATGTTGCGGAATCGAGCCGACTCAAGCGTGATGGTGCCCGGTCGCATCGAAATGCTTTGAATCGAATCAAATGGAATCGATTAGAATAGGTTAGGGTAGGGTAGTTTATGATAGGAAGACTAGGGTAGATGCAAGTAGACTACATTAGAGTAGACAAGAGAAGGCTAGAGTAGAAGCCTAGACTAGTAAGCTGGACTAGTCAGCTAGACTAGTGGCATAGAGCAGTAGCCTAGACAACTAGTCTTGAAGAGTACCCTAAGTCAGTAAGCTGAACGAGTACCCTTGCCTGAACTCTTAGCCTAATCTAGTACCCTTGCCTTAACTAGTAGTCCTAACAAGTACCCTTGCCTTAACCAGTAGTCTTCACTAGTACCCTTGCCTTCACTAGTAGTATGTCCTTAACAAGTAGCCTGAACTGGTACCCTTGCCTTAACCAGTACCCTCAACAAGTACCCATGCCTTAACTAGTAGCCTGGCCTTAACTAGTGCCCTGCCCATAAGTAGTAGCCTGAACTAGTACCCTTGCCTTAAGGAGTACCCTTGCCCGAACTACTCCCCTTAATTAGGACCCTTATTGAGTAACCCTAAGTAGTAGAGTATGGTACGGTGGGGTAGCATAGGGTAGGGAAGCATACGGTGGAACAGAGAAAATAGAAGGAAATAGAATAGAACAGCATAGGTCAGGGTAGGTTAGCTTAGTGTAGGGTATGGTAGAGTAGCATAGGATGGAATCGAGAAAATAGAAAAGGAGACTAGAAAAGAGCAGACTAGATTAGGATAGGCTAGGGTGGGGGAGGGTTTTGTAGAATACAGTAGTGTAGAATGGAATAGAATGGTGTGGAATGGAGTCAAATGGATTCGAACACAGATGCAGAGAGTAGAAAAGAGTTGAATAGAGCCGAATAACGCTGAATAGGACCACATATGGCCAAAATGAGCCGAATCGAGTCGAGTCGACCAGATTCGGGATGAATGGAGCCTAGTGGAGCTGAAACGAGCCAAATAGAGACAAACTGAACCCAGCAAAATCGAGCCAAAACACACTTAATTGCATCCTATTGCATCGGATCTCGTCGAATTCCATCAAATCCCACCAAAACGCATCAAATCTCGCGGAATCTCACCGAATCCCGTCGAATTGTCTCAAATCGGGTCGAATGGTGTCAAACTGAATGGAATCGAATTAAATTGAATAGATTAGAGTAGTGTAGGTTAGACTGGGATTCAGTAGGGAAGGGCACAGAAGAATAGAATAGAGTAGAACAGAAGAGAATACCAAGAGTAGAATGGAGTAGAGTTGAGTAGAGTGGAATAGTCAGAGTCGGGTAGTGCAGAATATAGATGAATAGATCCAATTCAAGCCCAATCGATTCGAATGGAGAGGAAAGGAGACAAATCGTGATGAATCGAATCGATTAGAATAGATTAGAGTAGGGTAGGGTAGAACAGAATAGAATAGAGTAGAAAAGAGTAGAGTGGTGTGGAAGGGAGTTGAATGGAGCCAAATAGAGACAAATAAAGTAGAAAGGGTTGAGTAGAGCTGAGCAGGGCTGAATAAGATTCACTCGAGCCTAATTATGCTGAATTGAGCAGAATCGAGACGAATTGACCCAATTCAAGCCAAATAGAGCTAAATCGAGCCGATTCAAGCCTAATCACATGGAATCGCGTCGAAATGCGTTGAATCGAATAGATTAGAGTAGAGGAGGGTACGGCAGGAGAGGCTAGACTACAACACAACACAACACAATAGAAAGAAGAGAATAGAATTAAGTAGAGTCGGGTCCAGTAGAATAGAGTCAAATTGAGCTGAAGAGAGCCGAAAAGAGCCAAACAGAGCTGAATACAGCCGAATTGACCAAATTCAAGGTGAATCGAGATGAATCATGTCGAGTCGTTTGAAACGTGTCGAATCGAATCAAATAGATTAGTGTGGGGAAGGTAAGGTTAGGGTAGGGTAGAGAAGAATAGAATAGAGTAGAATAGAACAGAACAGAAAGAATCGAGTAGACTAGAGTCAAATAGAGTCGAATACTGCCAAAAAGAGCCGAATAGAGTGGAAAAGAGCCGAATAGAACCGAATCGAGTTTAATGGAGCAGAAAGGAGATGAATCGAGCCGATATGACCCGAATCAGGTCGAATCCCATTCAAGTGTGTCGAATAGCATAGAACAGATTACAGTAGGCTAAGTTAGGGTAGGGTAGGGTAGAATAGAGTGCAGTAGAACAGAACAGAACAGAACTGAAAGAATAGAGTCGAGACGAGCAGAGTATAGAAGAGTAGAGTAGAGCAGAGTCGAACATTGTCGAATAGGGCCAAATAGAGCCCAAAAGAGCTAAATGGATAGAAACCAAGATGAATCACGCCGAATCCCGTGGAATCGTGCCGTATCGCGTTGAATCCCGTCGAATTGCATTGAATCTGATCAATTCCAATCCAATCCAATCCAATCCAATCAATTAGAATAGACTAGAGTAGGGTAGAGTACAATACAATACAGTAGAGAATAGTTTAGGATGGAGTAGAATGGTGTAGCGTGGAGTCGAAAAGAGATAATAGAGTTGAGTAGAGTCTAATAGAGCCGAATCGAGCTGAATAGAGCCTATTCGAGCTGACTAGAGCCGAATGGAGCCGATTAGAGCTGAATCGAACCGATTTGAGCCGATTGGGGATGAATGGAGTGGAAAGGAGCCGATTTGAGCCGAATCGCATGGAGATGCGTGGAATCGAATCCAGTAGAATAGATTAGATTAGGGTAGGATGGAATAGAGTAGACTTGAACACAGTAGAAGAGAATGGAAAGGATACAATAGAATAGAGTAGAAAAGGGTAGAGCAGAGCAGAATAGTGTAGAGTAGAATAGAGTAGAGTAGAACAGAGTCGAATCAAGCTGAATGGAGACGAAACGAGACAAATCGCGTCGAATGGCGTCGAATCCCATCGAATCAATTACAGTAGGGAATAGTAGAAGAGCGTAGAATGGAGTAGAATGGTGTGCAATGGAATCGAGTAGAGTAGAAAAGAGCTGAAGAGAGCCGAAGAGGGCCAAAGAGGGCCAAATCGAGCTGAACCGAGAGAAATCGAGCCGAATCCAGTGAATCGAGCCTAACGGAGCCAAATCGAGCCTAATCGAGCTGAATCGACACTATTCGAGACAAATGGAGCCGAATGGACATGAATCACACCGATGCGGCCCCTAGTCGCGTCAAAGTTTCTCGAATTCAATTGAATAGACTAGAGTAGGGGAGGTTCGGGTAGGCTAGAGTAGGGTAGAATAGAGTAGAATAGAATAAAACAGAACAGAACACAACAAAATAGAACAGAACAACACAGAACGAATACAGAAAAGAGTAGGCTAGAGTAGAGTAGAGGGGAATAGAGTAGAGTAGAATAGATTTGAACAGAGCCAAATCGAGACGAATCACGTTGAAATGGGTTGAATCAAATCCAATCAAGTGGATTACAATACCTTAGAGTTGGGTAGCATAGGGTAGGGTAGAATAGAGTAGAATAGTACAGAACAGAGTAGAAACAATACAATAGAGTAGAGTAGAATAGAGCTGAATAGAGCCAAATGCAGACAAAATGAGAGGAATCGTGTAGAAGCAAGTAGAGTAAATTAGAGTGGTGTTGGGTAGGGTAGAGCAGAATAGAGTAGAATAGTGTGGAATGAATAGAATGGAGTAGAATGGAGTCAAGTAGAAACGAATAGAGTAGAAGAGAGTCGAATAGAGCAGAATAGGGCCGAAGAAGGCCAAATCGAGCAGATTCGAAGCGATTCAAGCCAAAACAAGCTGAATGGAGCCTAACTGAGCCGAATAGAGCCAAATCGAGCCGAATCGAGCCGATTCAAGCTTCATCGCCTGGAATCGCGTTCAACGCGTCAAATCCAATCGAGACGTATAGATTAGAGAAGGGGAGGGGAGGGGAGAATAGAACAGAGTAGAGTGGAATAGAAGAGATTAGAACAGAATAGAAGGAACAGAATCGAGTGGAAAAGAGTAGAGTCGAATACAGTCGAATAGAGCCGAATAAGCTGAATAGAGACGAATGGAGCTGAATACAGCCGAAAAGAGCTGTATACTGCCGAATCACACCTAATCGAGTGGAATCAAGCAGAATCGCACTGACTGTCACCGAACAGCGTCGAATCGAATCAGGTCGAATCGAGTCGAGTCACATCGTTTTGAATCAAACAAGGTCAAATCGCTTCATATCGTGTCGAATCCCATCGAATCACGTCGAATAACTTCGAATTGCGTCAAACCTCAGAGAATCCTACTGAATCACGTCGAGTCGCATGGAATCTCATCAAATCCCTTCAGATTTGCCGAATCCAGTCAAGTCCTATCAAATCGCTTTGCACGGAATCGAATTGAATCCAATAGATTAAAGTAGGGTAGGTTCGGGTGGGGTGCCGTTGGGTCGGGTAGGGTAGAATAGAATAGAGTACAACAGAATAGGAGAGAATAGAACAGAACAGAAAGAATACAACAGAATAGAATAGAGTCAAAGAGAGAGAACATAGCCGAATTGAGCCGAGTGGAGACAAAACGAGACGAATCACGTCCGGTTGCTTCGAATCGCGTCAAATCAAATCGAATCGATTAGAAGAGATTAGGGTAGGGAAGGGTAGAATAGAAGAGAGGAAAATAGTGAGGAATGGAGTTGAACGGAGTCCCATAGAGACGGATAGATATGAACAGAGTACAAAAGAGTCTAATAGAGCAGAATAGGGCCGAATAGGCCCAAATAAGGCCTAATTGAGCAGAATCCAGCAGAATCGATGGAATTCGAGCCTAATCGAGCCGAATGGAGTGAAATGGAGCCAAGTCGGGCCGAATAGAGCCGATTCGAACTGAATCGAGCTGATTCAAGCCTAATCGCGTCAAATCGCGTGGAAATACGTCACATCGAATCTAATCAAATAGATTAGGGAAGGGGAGGGGAGGGGCGGGTGGGTAGAATAGAACAGAATAGTACAGAATAGAATATAGTACAGTAGGGTAGAGTAGAGAGAGTAAAGCAGACAAGAGTAGAGCAGAGTAGAATTGAGTCAAATAGAGTCAAAGAGTGCAGGATATAGCTGAATAGAGCCAATTCTGGCCGAATCGAGTCAAATGGAAACAAAACGAGATGAATCACACCGAATTGCTTCGAATCGCATCCAATCGAATAGATTAGAGTATCGTAGGGTAGAGTAGAACAGAATAGAGTAGAATAGCGTAGAATGGAGAAGAGTGGAGTCAAATGGAGTCGAACAGAGACAAATAGAGTAGAAAAGAGTCGAATCGAGCCAAATAGGGCCGAATAAGGCTGAACCGAGTGGAAACGAGCTGAATTGAAGCGATTCGAGCCAAATCGAGCTGAATCGAGCTGATGTTGCGGAATCGAGCCGACTCAAGCGTGATGGTGTCCGGTCGCATCGAAATGCTTTGAATCGAATCAAATGGAATCGATTAGAATAGGTTAGGGTAGGGCAGTTTATGATAGGAAGACTAGGGTAGATGCAAGTAGACTACATTAGAGTAGACAAGAGAAGGCTAGAGTAGAAGCCTAGACTAGTAAGCTGGACTAGTCAGCTAGACTAGTGGCATAGAGCAGTAGCCTAGACAACTAGTCTTGAATAGTACCCTAAGTCAGTAAGCTGAACGAGCACCCTTGCCTGAACTCTTAGCCTAATCTAGTACCCTTGCCTTAACTAGTAGTCCTAACAAGTACCCTTGCCTTAACCAGTAGTCTTCACTAGTACCCTTGCCTTCACTAGTAGTATGTCCTTAACAAGTAGCCTGAACTGGTACCCTTGCCTTAACCAGTACCCTCAACAAGTACCCATGCCTTAACTAGTAGCCTGGCCTTAACTAGTGCCCTGCCCATAAGTAGTAGCCTGAACTAGTACCCTTGCCTTAAGGAGTACCCTTGCCCGAACTACTCCCCTTAATTAGGACCCTTATTGAGTAACCCTAAGTAGTAGAGTATGGTACGGTGGGGTAGCATAGGGTAGGGAAGCATACGGTGGAACAGAGAAAATAGAAGGAAATAGAATAGAACAGCATAGGTCAGGGTAGGTTAGCTTAGTGTAGGGTATGGTAGAGTAGCATAGGATGGAATCGAGAAAATAGAAAAGGAGACTAGAAAAGAGCAGACTAGATTAGGATAGGCTAGGGTGGGGGAGGGTTTTGTAGAATACAGTAGTGTAGAATGGAATAGAATGGTGTGGAATGGAGTCAAATGGATTCGAACAGAGATGCAGAGAGTAGAAAAGAGTTGAATAGAGCCGAATAACGCTGAATAGGACCACATATGGCCAAAATGAGCCGAATCGAGTCGAGTCGACCAGATTCGGGATGAATGGAGCCTAGTGGAGCTGAAACGAGCCAAATAGAGACAAACTGAACCCAGCAAAATCGAGCCAAAACACACTTAATTGCATCCTATTGCATCGGATCTCGTCGAATTCCATCAAATCCCACCAAAACGCATCAAATCTCGCGGAATCTCACCGAATCCCGTCGAATTGTCTCAAATCGGGTCGAATGGTGTCAAACTGAATGGAATCGAATTAAATTGAATAGATTAGAGTAGTGTAGGTTAGACTGGGATTCAGTAGGGAAGGGCACAGAAGAATAGAATAGAGTAGAACAGAAGAGAATACCAAGAGTAGAATGGAGTAGAGTTGAGTAGAGTGGAATAGTCAGAGTCGGGTAGTGCAGAATATAGATGAATAGATCCAATTCAAGCCCAATCGATTCGAATGGAGAGGAAAGGAGACAAATCGTGATGAATCGAATCGATTAGAATAGATTAGAGTAGGGTAGGGTAGAACAGAATAGAATAGAGTAGAAAAGAGTAGAGTGGTGTGGAAGGGAGTTGAATGGAGCCAAATAGAGACAAATAAAGTAGAAAGGGTTGAGTAGAGCTGAGCAGGGCTGAATAAGATTCACTCGAGCCTAATTATGCTGAATTGAGCAGAATCGAGACGAATTGACCCAATTCAAGCCAAATAGAGCTAAATCGAGCCGATTCAAGCCTAATCACATGGAATCGCGTCGAAATGCGTTGAATCGAATAGATTAGAGTAGAGGAGGGTACGGCAGGAGAGGCTAGACTACAACACAACACAACACAACACAATAGAAAGAAGAGAATAGAATTAAGTAGAGTCGGGTCCAGTAGAATAGAGTCAAATTGAGCTGAAGAGAGCCGAAAAGAGCCAAACAGAGCTGAATACAGCCGAATTGACCAAATTCAAGGTGAATCGAGATGAATCATGTCGAGTCGTTTGAAACGTGTCAAATCGAATCAAATAGATTAGTGTGGGGAAGGTAAGGTTAGGGTAGGGTAGAGAAGAATAGAATAGAGTAGAATAGAACAGAACAGAAAGAATCGAGTAGACTAGAGTCAAATAGAGTCGAATACTGCCAAAAAGAGCCGAATAGAGTGGAAAAGAGCCGAATAGAACCGAATCGAGTTTAATGGAGCAGAAAGGAGATGAATCGAGCCGATATGACCCGAATCAGGTCGAATCCCATTCAAGTGTGTCGAATAGCATAGAACAGATTACAGTAGGCTAAGTTAGGGTAGGGTAGGGTAGAATAGAGTGCAGTAGAACAGAACAGAACAGAACTGAAAGAATAGAGTCGAGACGAGCAGAGTATAGAAGAGTAGAGTAGAGCAGAGTCGAACATTGTCGAATAGGGCCAAATAGAGCCCAAAAGAGCTAAATGGATAGAAACCAAGATGAATCACGCCGAATCCCGTGGAATCGTGCCGTATCGCGTTGAATCCCGTCGAATTGCATTGAATCTGATCAATTCCAATCCAATCCAATCCAATCAATTAGAATAGACTAGAGTAGGGTAGAGTACAATACAATACAGTAGAGAATAGTTTAGGATGGAGTAGAATGGTGTAGCATGGAGTCGAGTGGAGTCGAAAAGAGATAATAGAGTTGAGTAGAGTCTAATAGAGCCGAATCGAGCTGAATAGAGCCTATTCGAGCTGACTAGAGCCGAATGGAGCCGATTAGAGCTGAATCGAACCGATTTGAGCCGATTGGGGATGAATGGAGTGGAAAGGAGCCGATTTGAGCCGAATCGCATGGAGATGCGTGGAATCGAATCCAGTAGAATAGATTAGATTAGGGTAGGATGGAATAGAGTAGACTTGAACACAGTAGAAGAGAATGGAAAGGATACAATAGAATAGAGTAGAAAAGGGTAGAGCAGAGCAGAATAGTGTAGAGTAGAATAGAGTAGAGTAGAACAGAGTCGAATCAAGCTGAATGGAGACGAAACGAGACAAATCGCGTCGAATGGCGTCGAATCCCATCGAATCAATTACAGTAGGGAATAGTAGAAGAGCGTAGAATGGAGTAGAATGGTGTGCAATGGAATCGAGTAGAGTAGAAAAGAGCTGAAGAGAGCCGAAGAGGGCCAAAGAGGGCCAAATCGAGCTGAACCGAGAGAAATCGAGCCGAATCCAGTGAATCGAGCCTAACGGAGCCAAATCGAGCCTAATCGAGCTGAATCGACACTATTCGAGACAAATGGAGCCGAATGGACATGAATCACACCGATGCGGCCCCTAGTCGCGTCAAAGTTTCTCGAATTCAATTGAATAGACTAGAGTAGGGGAGGTTCGGGTAGGCTAGAGTAGGGTAGAATAGAGTAGAATAGAATAAAACAGAACAGAACACAACAAAATAGAACAGAACAACACAGAACGAATACAGAAAAGAGTAGGCTAGAGTAGAGTAGAGGGGAATAGAGTAGAGTAGAATAGATTTGAACAGAGCCAAATCGAGACGAATCACGTTGAAATGGGTTGAATCAAATCCAATCAAGTGGATTACAATACCTTAGAGTTGGGTAGCATAGGGTAGGGTAGAATAGAGTAGAATAGTACAGAACAGAGTAGAAACAATACAATAGAGTAGAGTAGAATAGAGCTGAATAGAGCCAAATGCAGACAAAATGAGAGGAATCGTGTAGAAGCAAGTAGAGTAAATTAGAGTGGTGTTGGGTAGGGTAGAGCAGAATAGAGTAGAATAGTGTGGAATGAATAGAATGGAGTAGAATGGAGTCAAGTAGAAACGAATAGAGTAGAAGAGAGTCGAATAGAGCAGAATAGGGCCGAAGAAGGCCAAATCGAGCAGATTCGAAGCGATTCAAGCCAAAACAAGCTGAATGGAGCCTAACTGAGCCGAATAGAGCCAAATCGAGCCGAATCGAGCCGATTCAAGCTTCATCGCCTGGAATCGCGTTCAACGCGTCAAATCCAATCGAGACGTATAGATTAGAGAAGGGGAGGGGAGGGGAGAATAGAACAGAGTAGAGTGGAATAGAAGAGATTAGAACAGAATAGAAGGAACAGAATCGAGTGGAAAAGAGTAGAGTCGAATACAGTCGAATAGAGCCGAATAAGCTGAATAGAGACGAATGGAGCTGAATACAGCCGAAAAGAGCTGTATACTGCCGAATCACACCTAATCGAGTGGAATCAAGCAGAATCGCACTGACTGTCACCGAACAGCGTCGAATCGAATCAGGTCGAATCGAGTCGAGTCACATCGTTTTGAATCAAACAAGGTCAAATCGCTTCATATCGTGTCGAATCCCATCGAATCACGTCGAATAACTTCGAATTGCGTCAAACCTCAGAGAATCCTACTGAATCACGTCGAGTCGCATGGAATCTCATCAAATCCCTTCGGATTTGCCGAATCCAGTCAAGTCCTATCAAATCGCTTTGCACGGAATCGAATTGAATCCAATAGATTAAAGTAGGGTAGGTTCGGGTGGGGTGCCGTTGGGTCGGGTAGGGTAGAATAGAATAGAGTACCACAGAACAGGAGAGAATAGAACAGAACAGAAAGAATACAACAGAATAGAATAGAGTCAAAGAGAGAGAACATAGCCGAATTGAGCCGAGTGGAGACAAAACGAGACGAATCACGTCCGGTTGCTTCGAATCGCGTCAAATCAAATCGAATCGATTAGAAGAGATTAGGGTAGGGAAGGGTAGAATAGAAGAGAGGAAAATAGTGAGGAATGGAGTTGAACGGAGTCCCATAGAGACGGATAGATATGAACAGAGTACAAAAGAGTCTAATAGAGCAGAATAGGGCCGAATAGGCCCAAATAAGGCCTAATTGAGCAGAATCCAGCAGAATCGATGGAATTCGAGCCTAATCGAGCCGAATGGAGTGAAATGGAGCCAAGTCGGGCCGAATAGAGCCGATTCGAACTGAATCGAGCTGATTCAAGCCTAATCGCGTCAAATCGCGTGGAAATACGTCACATCGAATCTAATCAAATAGATTAGGGAAGGGGAGGGGAGGGGCGGGTGGGTAGAATAGAACAGAATAGTACAGAATAGAATATAGTACAGTAGGGTAGAGTAGAGAGAGTAAAGCAGACAAGAGTAGAGCAGAGTAGAATTGAGTCAAATAGAGTCAAAGAGTGCAGGATATAGCTGAATAGAGCCAATTCTGGCCGAATCGAGTCAAATGGAAACAAAACGAGATGAATCACACCGAATTGCTTCGAATCGCATCCAATCGAATAGATTAGAGTATCGTAGGGTAGAGTAGAACAGAATAGCGTAGAATGGAGAAGAGTGGAGTCAAATGGAGTCGAACAGAGACAAATAGAGTACAAAAGAGTCGAATCGAGCCAAATAGGGCCGAATAAGGCTGAACCGAGTGGAAACGAGCTGAATTGAAGCGATTCGAGCCAAATCGAGCTGAATCGAGCTGATGTTGCGGAATCGAGCCGACTCAAGCGTGATGGTGTCCAGTCGCATCGAAATGCTTTGAATCGAATCAAATGGAATCGATTAGAATAGGTTAGGGTAGGGCAGTTTATGATAGGAAGACTAGGGTAGATGCAAGTAGACTACATTAGAGTAGACAAGAGAAGGCTAGAGTAGAAGCCTAGACTAGTAAGCTGGACTAGTCAGCTAGACTAGTGGCATAGAGCAGTAGCCTAGACAACTAGTCTTGAATAGTACCCTAAGTCAGTAAGCTGAACGAGTACCCTTGCCTGAACTCTTAGCCTAATCTAGTACCCTTGCCTTAACTAGTAGTCCTAACAAGTACCCTTGCCTTAACCAGTAGTCTTCACTAGTACCCTTGCCTTCACTAGTAGTATGTCCTTAACAAGTAGCCTGAACTGGTACCCTTGCCTTAACCAGTACCCTCAACAAGTACCCATGCCTTAACTAGTAGCCTGGCCTTAACTAGTGCCCTGCCCATAAGTAGTAGCCTGAACTAGTACCCTTGCCTTAAGGAGTACCCTTGCCCGAACTACTCCCCTTAATTAGGACCCTTATTGAGTAACCCTAAGTAGTAGAGTATGGTACGGTGGGGTAGCATAGGGTAGGGAAGCATACGGTGGAACAGAGAAAATAGAAGGAAATAGAATAGAACAGCATAGGTCAGGGTAGGTTAGCTTAGTGTAGGGTATGGTAGAGTAGCATAGGATGGAATCGAGAAAATAGAAAAGGAGACTAGAAAAGAGCAGACTAGATTAGGATAGGCTAGGGTGGGGGAGGGTTTTGTAGAATACAGTAGTGTAGAATGGAATAGAATGGTGTGGAATGGAGTCAAATGGATTCGAACACAGATGCAGAGAGTAGAAAAGAGTTGAATAGAGCCGAATAACGCTGAATAGGACCACATATGGCCAAAATGAGCCGAATCGAGTCGAGTCGACCAGATTCGGGATGAATGGAGCCTAGTGGAGCTGAAACGAGCCAAATAGAGACAAACTGAACCCAGCAAAATCGAGCCAAAACACACTTAATTGCATCCTATTGCATCGGATCTCGTCGAATTCCATCAAATCCCACCAAAACGCATCAAATCTCGCGGAATCTCACCGAATCCCGTCGAATTGTCTCAAATCGGGTCGAATGGTGTCAAACTGAATGGAATCGAATTAAATTGAATAGATTAGAGTAGTGTAGGTTAGACTGGGATTCAGTAGGGAAGGGCACAGAAGAATAGAATAGAGTAGAACAGAAGAGAATACCAAGAGTAGAATGGAGTAGAGTTGAGTAGAGTGGAATAGTCAGAGTCGGGTAGTGCAGAATATAGATGAATAGATCCAATTCAAGCCCAATCGATTCGAATGGAGAGGAAAGGAGACAAATCGTGATGAATCGAATCGATTAGAATAGATTAGAGTAGGGTAGGGTAGAACAGAATAGAATAGAGTAGAAAAGAGTAGAGGGGTGTGGAAGGGAGTTGAGTGGAGCCAAATAGAGACAAATAAAGTAGAAAGGGTTGAGTAGAGCTGAGCAGGGCTGAATAAGATTCACTCGAGCCTAATTATGCTGAATTGAGCAGAATCGAGACGAATTGACCCAATTCAAGCCAAATAGAGCTAAATCGAGCCGATTCAAGCCTAATCACATGGAATCGCGTCGAAATGCGTTGAATCGAATAGATTAGAGTAGAGGAGGGTACGGCAGGAGAGGCTAGACTACAACACAACACAACACAACACAACACAATAGAAAGAAGAGAATAGAATTAAGTAGAGTCGGGTCCAGTAGAATAGAGTCAAATTGAGCTGAAGAGAGCCGAAAAGAGCCAAACAGAGCTGAATACAGCCGAATTGACCAAATTCAAGGTGAATCGAGATGAATCATGTCGAGTCGTTTGAAACGTGTCGAATCGAATCAAATAGATTAGTGTGGGGAAGGTAAGGTTAGGGTAGGGTAGAGAAGAATAGAATAGAGTAGAATAGAACAGAACAGAAAGAATCGAGTAGACTAGAGTCAAATAGAGTCGAATACTGCCAAAAAGAGCCGAATAGAGTGGAAAAGAGCCGAATAGAGCCGAATCGAGTTTAATGGAGCAGAAAGGAGATGAATCGAGCCGATATGACCCGAATCAGGTCGAATCCCATTCAAGTGTGTCGAATAGCATAGAACAGATTACAGTAGGCTAAGTTAGGGTAGGGTAGGGTAGAATAGAGTGCAGTAGAACAGAACAGAACAGAACTGAAAGAATAGAGTCGAGACGAGCAGAGTATAGAAGAGTAGAGTAGAGCAGAGTCGAACATTGTCGAATAGGGCCAAATAGAGCCCAAAAGAGCTAAATGGATAGAAACCAAGATGAATCACGCCGAATCCCGTGGAATCGTGCCGTATCGCGTTGAATCCCGTCGAATTGCATTGAATCTGATCAATTCCAATCCAATCCAATCCAATCAATTAGAATAGACTAGAGTAGGGTAGAGTACAAAACAATACAGTAGAGAATAGTTTAGGATGGAGTAGAATGGTGTAGCATGGAGTCGAGTGGAGTCGAAAAGAGATAATAGAGTTGAGTAGAGTCTAATAGAGCCGAATAGAGCTGAATAGAGCCTATTCGAGCTGACTAGAGCCGAATGGAGCCGATTAGAGCTGAATCGAACCGATTTGAGCCGATTGGGGATGAATGGAGTGGAAAGGAGCCGATTTGAGCCGAATCGCATGGAGATGCGTGGAATCGAATCCAGTAGAATAGATTAGATTAGGGTAGGATGGAATAGAGTAGACTTGAACACAGTAGAAGAGAATGGAAAGGATACAATAGAATAGAGTAGAAAAGGGTAGAGCAGAGCAGAATAGTGTAGAGTAGAATAGAGTAGAGTAGAACAGAGTCGAATCAAGCTGAATGGAGACGAAACGAGACAAATCGCGTCGAATGGCGTCGAATCCCATCGAATCAATTACAGTAGGGAATAGTAGAAGAGCGTAGAATGGAGTAGAATGGTGTGCAATGGAATCGAGTAGAGTAGAAAAGAGCTGAAGAGAGCCGAAGAGGGCCAAAGAGGGCCAAATCGAGCTGAACCGAGAGAAATCGAGCCGAATCCAGTGAATCGAGCCTAACGGAGCCAAATCGAGCCTAATCGAGCTGAATCGACACTATTCGAGACAAATGGAGCCGAATGGACATGAATCACACCGATGCGGCCCCTAGTCGCGTCAAAGTTTCTCGAATTCAATTGAATAGACTAGAGTAGGGGAGGTTCGGGTAGGCTAGAGTAGGGTAGACTAGAGTAGAATAGAATAAAACAGAACAGAACACAACAAAATAGAACAGAACAACACAGAACGAATACAGAAAAGAGTAGGCTAGAGTAGAGTAGAGGGGAATAGAGTAGAGTAGAATAGATTTGAACAGAGCCAAATCGAGACGAATCACGTTGAAATGGGTTGAATCAAATCCAATCAAGTGGATTACAATACCTTAGAGTTGGGTAGCATAGGGTAGGGTAGAATAGAGTAGAATAGTACAGAACAGAGTAGAAACAATACAATAGAGTAGAGTAGAATAGAGCTGAATAGAGCCAAATGCAGACAAAATGAGAGGAATCGTGTAGAAGCAAGTAGAGTAAATTAGAGTGGTGTTGGGTAGGGTAGAGCAGAATAGAGTAGAATAGTGTGGAATGAATAGAATGGAGTAGAATGGAGTCAAGTAGAAACGAATAGAGTAGAAGAGAGTCGAATAGAGCAGAATAGGGCCGAAGAAGGCCAAATCGAGCAGATTCGAAGCGATTCAAGCCAAAACAAGCTGAATGGAGCCTAACTGAGCCGAATAGAGCCAAATCGAGCCGAATCGAGCCGATTCAAGCTTCATCGCCTGGAATCGCGTTCAACGCGTCAAATCCAATCGAGACGTATAGATTAGAGAAGGGGAGGGGAGGGGAGAATAGAACAGAGTAGAGTGGAATAGAAGAGATTAGAACAGAATAGAAGGAACAGAATCGAGTGGAAAAGAGTAGAGTCGAATACAGTCGAATAGAGCCGAATAAGCTGAATAGAGACGAATGGAGCTGAATACAGCCGAAAAGAGCTGTATACTGCCGAATCACACCTAATCGAGTGGAATCAAGCAGAATCGCACTGACTGTCACCGAACAGCGTCGAATCGAATCAGGTCGAATCGAGTCGAGTCACATCGTTTTGAATCAAACAAGGTCAAATCGCTTCATATCGTGTCGAATCCCATCGAATCACGTCGAATAACTTCGAATTGCGTCAAACCTCAGAGAATCCTACTGAATCACGTCGAGTCGCATGGAATCTCATCAAATCCCTTCAGATTTGCCGAATCCAGTCAAGTCCTATCAAATCGCTTTGCACGGAATCGAATTGAATCCAATAGATTAAAGTAGGGTAGGTTCGGGTGGGGTGCCGTTGGGTCGGGTAGGGTAGAATAGAATAGAGTACAACAGAATAGGAGAGAATAGAACAGAACAGAAAGAATACAACAGAATAGAATAGAGTCAAAGAGAGAGAACATAGCCGAATTGAGCCGAGTGGAGACAAAACGAGACGAATCACGTCCGGTTGCTTCGAATCGCGTCAAATCAAATCGAATCGATTAGAAGAGATTAGGGTAGGGAAGGGTAGAATAGAAGAGAGGAAAATAGTGAGGAATGGAGTTGAACGGAGTCCCATAGAGACGGATAGATATGAACAGAGTACAAAAGAGTCTAATAGAGCAGAATAGGGCCGAATAGGCCCAAATAAGGCCTAATTGAGCAGAATCCAGCAGAATCGATGGAATTCGAGCCTAATCGAGCCGAATGGAGTGAAATGGAGCCAAGTCGGGCCGAATAGAGCCGATTCGAACTGAATCGAGCTGATTCAAGCCTAATCGCGTCAAATCGCGTGGAAATACGTCACATCGAATCTAATCAAATAGATTAGGGAAGGGGAGGGGAGGGGCGGGTGGGTAGAATAGAACAGAATAGTACAGAATAGAATATAGTACAGTAGGGTAGAGTAGAGAGAGTAAAGCAGACAAGAGTAGAGCAGAGTAGAATTGAGTCAAATAGAGTCAAAGAGTGCAGGATATAGCTGAATAGAGCCAATTCTGGCCGAATCGAGTCAAATGGAAACAAAACGAGATGAATCACACCGAATTGCTTCGAATCGCATCCAATCGAATAGATTAGAGTATCGTAGGGTAGAGTAGAACAGAATAGCGTAGAATGGAGAAGAGTGGAGTCAAATGGAGTCGAACAGAGACAAATAGAGTAGAAAAGAGTCGAATCGAGCCAAATAGGGCCGAATAAGGCTGAACCGAGTGGAAACGAGCTGAATTGAAGCGATTCGAGCCAAATCGAGCTGAATCGAGCTGATGTTGCGGAATCGAGCCGACTCAAGCGTGATGGTGTCCGGTCGCATCGAAATGCTTTGAATCGAATCAAATGGAATCGATTAGAATAGGTTAGGGTAGGGCAGTTTATGATAGGAAGACTAGGGTAGATGCAAGTAGACTACATTAGAGTAGACAAGAGAAGGCTAGAGTAGAAGCCTAGACTAGTAAGCTGGACTAGTCAGCTAGACTAGTGGCATAGAGCAGTAGCCTAGACAACTAGTCTTGAATAGTACCCTAAGTCAGTAAGCTGAACGAGTACCCTTGCCTGAACTCTTAGCCTAATCTAGTACCCTTGCCTTAACTAGTAGTCCTAACAAGTACCCTTGCCTTAACCAGTAGTCTTCACTAGTACCCTTGCCTTCACTAGTAGTATGTCCTTAACAAGTAGCCTGAACTGGTACCCTTGCCTTAACCAGTACCCTCAACAAGTATCCATGCCTTAACTAGTAGCCTGGCCTTAACTAGTGCCCTGCCCATAAGTAGTAGCCTGAACTAGTACCCTTGCCTTAAGGAGTACCCTTGCCCGAACTACTCCCCTTAATTAGGACCCTTATTGAGTAACCCTAAGTAGTAGAGTATGGTACGGTGGGGTAGCATAGGGTAGGGAAGCATACGGTGGAACAGAGAAAATAGAAGGAAATAGAATAGAACAGCATAGGTCAGGGTAGGTTAGCTTAGTGCAGGGTATGGTAGAGTAGCATAGGATGGAATCGAGAAAATAGAAAAGGAGACTAGAAAAGAGCAGACTAGATTAGGATAGGCTAGGGTGGGGGAGGGTTTTGTAGAATACAGTAGTGTAGAATGGAATAGAATGGTGTGGAATGGAGTCAAATGGATTCGAACACAGATGCAGAGAGTAGAAAAGAGTTGAATAGAGCCGAATAACGCTGAATAGGACCACATATGGCCAAAATGAGCCGAATCGAGTCGAGTCGACCAGATTCGGGATGAATGGAGCCTAGTGGAGCTGAAACGAGCCAAATAGAGACAAACTGAACCCAGCAAAATCGAGCCAAAACACACTTAATTGCATCCTATTGCATCGGATCTCGTCGAATTCCATCAAATCCCACCAAAACGCATCAAATCTCGCGGAATCTCACCGAATCCCGTCGAATTGTCTCAAATCGGGTCGAATGGTGTCAAACTGAATGGAATCGAATTAAATTGAATAGATTAGAGTAGTGTAGGTTAGACTGGGATTCAGTAGGGAAGGGCACAGAAGAATAGAATAGAGTAGAACAGAAGAGAATACCAAGAGTAGAACGGAGTAGAGTTGAGTAGAGTGGAATAGTCAGAGTCGGGTAGTGCAGAATATAGATGAATAGATCCAATTCAAGCCCAATCGATTCGAATGGAGAGGAAAGGAGACAAATCGTGATGAATCGAATCGATTAGAATAGATTAGAGTAGGGTAGGGTAGAACAGAATAGAATAGAGTAGAAAAGAGTAGAGTGGTGTGGAAGGGAGTTGAGTGGAGCCAAATAGAGACAAATAAAGTAGAAAGGGTTGAGTAGAGCTGAGCAGGGCTGAATAAGATTCACTCGAGCCTAATTATGCTGAATTGAGCAGAATCGAGACGAATTGACCCAATTCAAGCCAAATAGAGCTAAATCGAGCCGATTCAAGCCTAATCACATGGAATCGCGTCGAAATGCGTTGAATCGAATAGATTAGAGTAGAGGAGGGTACGGCAGGAGAGGCTAGACTACAACACAACACAACACAATAGAAAGAAGAGAATAGAATTAAGTAGAGTCGGGTCCAGTAGAATAGAGTCAAATTGAGCTGAAGAGAGCCGAAAAGAGCCAAACAGAGCTGAATACAGCCGAATTGACCAAATTCAAGGTGAATCGAGATGAATCATGTCGAGTCGTTTGAAACGTGTCGAATCGAATCAAATAGATTAGTGTGGGGAAGGTAAGGTTAGGGTAGGGTAGAGAAGAATAGAATAGAGTAGAATAGAACAGAACAGAAAGAATCGAGTAGACTAGAGTCAAATAGAGTCGAATACTGCCAAAAAGAGCCGAATAGAGTGGAAAAGAGCCGAATAGAACCGAATCGAGTTTAATGGAGCAGAAAGGAGATGAATCGAGCCGATATGACCCGAATCAGGTCGAATCCCATTCAAGTGTGTCGAATAGCATAGAACAGATTACAGTAGGCTAAGTTAGGGTAGGGTAGGGTAGAATAGAGTGCAGTAGAACAGAACAGAACAGAACTGAAAGAATAGAGTCGAGACGAGCAGAGTATAGAAGAGTAGAGTAGAGCAGAGTCGAACATTGTCGAATAGGGCCAAATAGAGCCCAAAAGAGCTAAATGGATAGAAACCAAGATGAATCACGCCGAATCCCGTGGAATCGTGCCGTATCGCGTTGAATCCCGTCGAATTGCATTGAATCTGATCAATTCCAATCCAATCCAATCCAATCAATTAGAATAGACTAGAGTAGGGTAGAGTACAAAACAATACAGTAGAGAATAGTTTAGGATGGAGTAGAATGGTGTAGCATGGAGTCGAGTGGAGTCGAAAAGAGATAATAGAGTTGAGTAGAGTCTAATAGAGCCGAATAGAGCTGAATAGAGCCTATTCGAGCTGACTAGAGCCGAATGGAGCCGATTAGAGCTGAATCGAACCGATTTGAGCCGATTGGGGATGAATGGAGTGGAAAGGAGCCGATTTGAGCCGAATCGCATGGAGATGCGTGGAATCGAATCCAGTAGAATAGATTAGATTAGGGTAGGATGGAATAGAGTAGACTTGAACACAGTAGAAGAGAATGGAAAGGATACAATAGAATAGAGTAGAAAAGGGTAGAGCAGAGCAGAATAGTGTAGAGTAGAATAGAGTAGAGTAGAACAGAGTCGAATCAAGCTGAATGGAGACGAAACGAGACAAATCGCGTCGAATGGCGTCGAATCCCATCGAATCAATTACAGTAGGGAATAGTAGAAGAGCGTAGAATGGAGTAGAATGGTGTGCAATGGAATCGAGTAGAGTAGAAAAGAGCTGAAGAGAGCCGAAGAGGGCCAAAGAGGGCCAAATCGAGCTGAACCGAGAGAAATCGAGCCGAATCCAGTGAATCGAGCCTAACGGAGCCAAATCGAGCCTAATCGAGCTGAATCGACACTATTCGAGACAAATGGAGCCGAATGGACATGAATCACACCGATGCGGCCCCTAGTCGCGTCAAAGTTTCTCGAATTCAATTGAATAGACTAGAGTAGGGGAGGTTCGGGTAGGCTAGAGTAGGGTAGAATAGAGTAGAATAGAATAAAACAGAACAGAACACAACAAAATAGAACAGAACAACACAGAACGAATACAGAAAAGAGTAGGCTAGAGTAGAGTAGAGGGGAATAGAGTAGAGTAGAATAGATTTGAACAGAGCCAAATCGAGACGAATCACGTTGAAATGGGTTGAATCAAATCCAATCAAGTGGATTACAATACCTTAGAGTTGGGTAGCATAGGGTAGGGTAGAATAGAGTAGAATAGTACAGAACAGAGTAGAAACAATACAATAGAGTAGAGTAGAATAGAGCTGAATAGAGCCAAATGCAGACAAAATGAGAGGAATCGTGTAGAAGCAAGTAGAGTAAATTAGAGTGGTGTTGGGTAGGGTAGAGCAGAATAGAGTAGAATAGTGTGGAATGAATAGAATGGAGTAGAATGGAGTCAAGTAGAAACGAATAGAGTAGAAGAGAGTCGAATAGAGCAGAATAGGGCCGAAGAAGGCCAAATCGAGCAGATTCGAAGCGATTCAAGCCAAAACAAGCTGAATGGAGCCTAACTGAGCCGAATAGAGCCAAATCGAGCCGAATCGAGCCGATTCAAGCTTCATCGCCTCGAATCGCGTTCAACGCGTCAAATCCAATCGAGACGTATAGATTAGAGAAGGGGAGGGGAGGGGAGAATAGAACAGAGTAGAGTGGAATAGAAGAGATTAGAACAGAATAGAAGGAACAGAATCGAGTGGAAAAGAGTAGAGTCGAATACAGTCGAATAGAGCCGAATAAGCTGAATAGAGACGAATGGAGCTGAATACAGCCGAAAAGAGCTGTATACTGCCGAATCACACCTAATCGAGTGGAATCAAGCAGAATCGCACTGACTGTCACCGAACCATAGAGAGATAGTATTAGGTCGAATCGAGTCGAGTCACATCGTTTTGAATCAAACAAGGTCAAATCGCTTCATATCGTGTCGAATCCCATCGAATCACGTCGAATAACTTCGAATTGCGTCAAACCTCAGAGAATCCTACTGAATCACGTCGAGTCGCATGGAATCTCATCAAATCCCTTCAGATTTGCCGAATCCAGTCAAGTCCTATCAAATCGCTTTGCACGGAATCGAATTGAATCCAATAGATTAAAGTAGGGTAGGTTCGGGTGGGGTGCCGTTGGTCGGGTAGGGTAGAATAGAATAGAGTACAACAGAATAGGAGAGAATAGAACAGAACAGAAAGAATACAACAGAATAGAATAGAGTCAAAGAGAGAGAACATAGCCGAATTGAGCCGAGTGGAGACAAAACGAGACGAATCACGTCCGGTTGCTTCGAATCGCGTCAAATCAAATCGAATCGATTAGAAGAGATTAGGGTAGGGAAGGGTAGAATAGAAGAGAGGAAAATAGTGAGGAATGGAGTTGAACGGAGTCCAATAGAGACGGATAGATATGAACAGAGTACAAAAGAGTCTAATAGAGCAGAATAGGGCCGAATAGGCCCAAATAAGGCCTAATTGAGCAGAATCCAGCAGAATCGATGGAATTCGAGCCTAATCGAGCCGAATGGAGTGAAATGGAGCCAAGTCGGGCCGAATAGAGCCGATTCGAACTGAATCGAGCTGATTCAAGCCTAATCGCGTCAAATCGTGTGGAAATACGTCACATCGAATCTAATCAAATAGATTAGGGAAGGGGAGGGGAGGGGCGGGTGGGTAGAATAGAACAGAATAGTACAGAATAGAATATAGTACAGTAGGGTAGAGTAGAGAGAGTAAAGCAGACAAGAGTAGAGCAGAGTAGAATTGAGTCAAATAGAGTCAAAGAGTGCAGGATATAGCTGAATAGAGCCAATTCTGGCCGAATCGAGTCAAATGGAAACAAAACGAGATGAATCACACCGAATTGCTCCGAATCGCATCCAATCGAATAGATTAGAGTATCGTAGGGTAGAGTAGAACAGAATAGCGTAGAATGGAGAAGAGTGGAGTCAAATGGAGTCGAACAGAGACAAATAGAGTACAAAAGAGTCGAATCGAGCCAAATAGGGCCGAATAAGGCTGAACCGAGTGGAAACGAGCTGAATTGAAGCGATTCGAGCCAAATCGAGCTGAATCGCGCTGATGTTGCGGAATCGAGCCGACTCAAGCGTGATGGTGTCCGGTCGCATCGAAATGCTTTGAATCGAATCAAATGGAATCGATTAGAATAGGTTAGGGTAGGGTAGTTTATGATAGGAAGACTAGGGTAGATGCAAGTAGACTACATTAGAGTAGACAAGAGAAGGCTAGAGTAGAAGCCTAGACTAGTAAGCTGGACTAGTCAGCTAGACTAGTGGCATAGAGCAGTAGCCTAGACAACTAGTCTTGAAGAGTACCCTAAGTCAGTAAGCTGAACGAGTACCCTTGCCTGAACTCTTAGCCTAATCTAGTACCCTTGCCTTAACTAGTAGTCCTAACAAGTACCCTTGCCTTAACCAGTAGTCTTCACTAGTACCCTTGCCTTCACTAGTAGTATGTCCTTAACAAGTAGCCTGAACTGGTACCCTTGCCTTAACCAGTACCCTCAATAAGTACCCATGCCTTAACTAGTAGCCTGGCCTTAACTAGTGCCCTGCCCATAAGTAGTAGCCTGAACTAGTACCCTTGCCTTAAGGAGTACCCTTGCCCGAACTACTCCCCTTAATTAGGACCCTTATTGAGTAACCCTAAGTAGTAGAGTATGGTACGGTGGGGTAGCATAGGGTAGGGAAGCATACGGTGGAACAGAGAAAATAGAAGGAAATAGAATAGAACAGCATAGGTCAGGGTAGGTTAGCTTAGTGTAGGGTATGGTAGAGTAGCATAGGATGGAATCGAGAAAATAGAAAAGGAGACTAGAAAAGAGCAGACTAGATTAGGATAGGCTAGGGTGGGGGAGGGTTTTGTAGAATACAGTAGTGTAGAATGGAATAGAATGGTGTGGAATGGAGTCAAATGGATTCGAACACAGATGCAGAGAGTAGAAAAGAGTTGAATAGAGCCGAATAACGCTGAATAGGACCACATATGGCCAAAATGAGCCGAATTGAGTCGAGTCGACCAGATTCGGGATGAATGGAGCCTAGTGGAGCTGAAACGAGCCAAATAGAGACAAACTGAACCCAGCAAAATCGAGCCAAAACACACTTAATTGCATCCTATTGCATCGGATCTCGTCGAATTCCATCAAATCCCACCAAAACGCATCAAATCTCGCGGAATCTCACCGAATCCCGTCGAATTGTCTCAAATCGGGTCGAATGGTGTCAAACTGAATGGAATCGAATTAAATTGAATAGATTAGAGTAGTGTAGGTTAGACTGGGATTCAGTAGGGAAGGGCACAGAAGAATAGAATAGAGTAGAACAGAAGAGAATACCAAGAGTAGAATGGAGTAGAGTTGAGTAGAGTGGAATAGTCAGAGTCGGGTAGTGCAGAATATAGATGAATAGATCCAATTCAAGCCCAATCGATTCGAATGGAGAGGAAAGGAGACAAATCGTGATGAATCGAATCGATTAGAATAGATTAGAGTAGGGTAGGGTAGAACAGAATAGAATAGAGTAGAAAAGAGTAGAGTGGTGTGGAAGGGAGTTGAATGGAGCCAAATAGAGACAAATAAAGTAGAAAGGGTTGAGTAGAGCTGAGCAGGGCTGAATAAGATTCACTCGAGCCTAATTATGCTGAATTGAGCAGAATCGAGACGAATTGACCCAATTCAAGCCAAATAGAGCTAAATCGAGCCGATTCAAGCCTAATCACATGGAATCGCGTCGAAATGCGTTGAATCGAATAGATTAGAGTAGAGGAGGGTACGGCAGGAGAGGCTAGACTACAACACAACACAACACAACACAACACAACACAATAGAAAGAAGAGAATAGAATTAAGTAGAGTCGGGTCCAGTAGAATAGAGTCAAATTGAGCTGAAGAGAGCCGAAAAGAGCCAAACAGAGCTGAATACAGCCGAATTGACCAAATTCAAGGTGAATCGAGATGAATCATGTCGATTCGTTTGAAACGTGTCGAATCGAATCAAATAGATTAGTGTGGGGAAGGTAAGGTTAGGGTAGGGTAGAGAAGAATAGAATAGAGTAGAATAGAACAGAACAGAAAGAATCGAGTAGACTAGAGTCAAATAGAGTCGAATACTGCCAAAAAGAGCCGAATAGAGTGGAAAAGAGCCGAATAGAACCGAATCGAGTTTAATGGAGCAGAAAGGAGATGAATCGAGCCGATATGACCCGAATCAGGTCGAATCCCATTCAAGTGTGTCGAATAGCATAGAACAGATTACAGTAGGCTAAGTTAGGGTAGGGTAGGGTAGAATAGAGTGCAGTAGAACAGAACAGAACAGAACTGAAAGAATAGAGTCGAGACGAGCAGAGTATAGAAGAGTAGAGTAGAGCAGAGTCGAACATTGTCGAATAGGGCCAAATAGAGCCCAAAAGAGCTAAATGGATAGAAACCAAGATGAATCACGCCGAATCCCGTGGAATCGTGCCGTATCGCGTTGAATCCCGTCGAATTGCATTGAATCTGATCAATTCCAATCCAATCCAATCCAATCAATTAGAATAGACTAGAGTAGGGTAGAGTACAATACAATACAGTAGAGAATAGTTTAGGATGGAGTAGAATGGTGTAGCATGGAGTCGAGTGGAGTCGAAAAGAGATAATAGAGTTGAGTAGAGTCTAATAGAGCCGAATAGAGCTGAATAGAGCCTATTCGAGCTGACTAGAGCCGAATGGAGCCGATTAGAGCTGAATCGAACCGATTTGAGCCGATTGGGGATGAATGGAGTGGAAAGGAGCCGATTTGAGCCGAATCGCATGGAGATGCGTGGAATCGAATCCAGTAGAATAGATTAGATTAGGGTAGGATGGAATAGAGTAGACTTGAACACAGTAGAAGAGAATGGAAAGGATACAATAGAATAGAGTAGAAAAGGGTAGAGCAGAGCAGAATAGTGTAGAGTAGAATAGAGTAGAGTAGAACAGAGTCGAATCAAGCTGAATGGAGACGAAACGAGACAAATCGCGTCGAATGGCGTCGAATCCCATCGAATCAATTACAGTAGGGAATAGTAGAAGAGCGTAGAATGGAGTAGAATGGTGTGCAATGGAATCGAGTAGAGTAGAAAAGAGCTGAAGAGAGCCGAAGAGGGCCAAAGAGGGCCAAATCGAGCTGAACCGAGAGAAATCGAGCCGAATCCAGTGAATCGAGCCTAACGGAGCCAAATCGAGCCTAATCGAGCTGAATCGACACTATTCGAGACAAATGGAGCCGAATGGACATGAATCACACCGATTCGGCCCCTAGTCACGTCAAAATTTCTCGAATTCAATTGAATAGACTAGAGTAGGGGAGGTTCGGGTAGGCTAGAGTAGGGTAGAATAGAGTAGAATAGAATAAAACAGAACAGAACACAACAAAATAGAACAGAACAACACAGAACGAATACAGAAAAGAGTAGGCTAGAGTAGAGTAGAGGGGAATAGAGTAGAGTAGAATAGATTTGAACAGAGCCAAATCGAGACGAATCACGTTGAAATGGGTTGAATCAAATCCAATCAAGTGGATTACAATACCTTAGAGTTGGGTAGCATAGGGTAGGGTAGAATAGAGTAGAATAGTACAGAACAGAGTAGAAACAATACAATAGAGTAGAGTAGAATAGAGTTGAATAGAGCCAAATGCAGACAAAATGAGAGGAATCGTGTAGAAGCAAGTAGAGTAAATTAGAGTGGTGTTGGGTAGGGTAGAGCAGAATAGAGTAGAATAGTGTGGAATGAATAGAATGGAGTAGAATGGAGTCAAGTAGAAACGAATAGAGTAGAAGAGAGTCGAATAGAGCAGAATAGGGCCGAAGAAGGCCAAATCGAGCAGATTCGAAGCGATTCAAGCCAAAACAAGCTGAATGGAGCCTAACTGAGCCGAATAGAGCCAAATCGAGCCGAATCGAGCCGATTCAAGCTTCATCGCCTGGAATCGCGTTCAACGCGTCAAATCCAATCGAGACGTATAGATTAGAGAAGGGGAGGGGAGGGGAGAATAGAACAGAGTAGAGTGGAATAGAAGAGATTAGAACAGAATAGAAGGAACAGAATCGAGTGGAAAAGAGTAGAGTCGAATACAGTCGAATAGAGCCGAATAAGCTGAATAGAGACGAATGGAGCTGAATACAGCCGAAAAGAGCTGTATACTGCCGAATCACACCTAATCGAGTGGAATCAAGCAGAATCGCACTGACTGTCACCGAACAGCGTCGAATCGAATCAGGTCGAATCGAGTCGAGTCACATCGTTTTGAATCAAACAAGGTCAAATCGCTTCATATCGTGTCGAATCCCATCGAATCACGTCGAATAACTTCGAATTGCGTCAAACCTCAGAGAATCCTACTGAATCACGTCGAGTCGCATGGAATCTCATCAAATCCCTTCGGATTTGCCGAATCCAGTCAAGTCCTATCAAATCGCTTTGCACGGAATCGAATTGAATCCAATAGATTAAAGTAGGGTAGGTTCGAGTGGGGTGCCGTTGGGTCGGGTAGGGTAGAATAGAATAGAGTACAACAGAATAGGAGAGAATAGAACAGAACAGAAAGAATACAACAGAATAGAATAGAGTCAAAGAGAGAGAACATAGCCGAATTGAGCCGAGTGGAGACAAAACGAGACGAATCACGTCCGGTTGCTTCGAATCGCGTCAAATCAAATCGAATCGATTAGAAGAGATTAGGGTAGGGAAGGGTAGAATAGAAGAGAGGAAAATAGTGAGGAATGGAGTTGAACGGAGTCCAATAGAGACGGATAGATATGAACAGAGTACAAAAGAGTCTAATAGAGCAGAATAGGGCCGAATAGGCCCAAATAAGGCCTAATTGAGCAGAATCCAGCAGAATCGATGGAATTCGAGCCTAATCGAGCCGAATGGAGTGAAATGGAGCCAAGTCGGGCCGAATAGAGCCGATTCGAACTGAATCGAGCTGATTCAAGCCTAATCGCGTCAAATCGCGTGGAAATACGTCACATCGAATCTAATCAAATAGATTAGGGAAGGGTAGGGGAGGGGCGGGTGGGTAGAATAGAACAGAATAGTACAGAATAGAATATAGTACAGTAGGGTAGAGTAGAGAGAGTAAAGCAGACAAGAGTAGAGCAGAGTAGAATTGAGTCAAATAGAGTCAAAGAGTGCAGGATATAGCTGAATAGAGCCAATTCTGGCCGAATCGAGTCAAATGGAAACAAAACGAGATGAATCACACCGAATTGCTTCGAATCGCATCCAATCGAATAGATTAGAGTATCGTAGGGTAGAGTAGAACAGAATAGAGTAGAATAGTGTAGAATGGAGAAGAGTGGAGTCAAATGGAGTCGAACAGAGACAAATAGAGTAGAAAAGAGTCGAATCGAGCCAAATAGGGCCGAATAAGGCTGAACCGAGTGGAAACGAGCTGAATTGAAGCGATTCGAGCCAAATCGAGCTGAATCGAGCTGATGTTGCGGAATCGAGCCGACTCAAGCGTGATGGTGCCCGGTCGCATCGAAATGCTTTGAATCGAATCAAATGGAATCGATTAGAATAGGTTAGGGTAGGGTAGTTTATGATAGGAAGACTAGGGTAGATGCAAGTAGACTACATTAGAGTAGACAAGAGAAGGCTAGAGTAGAAGCCTAGACTAGTAAGCTGGACTAGTCAGCTAGACTAGTGGCATAGAGCAGTAGCCTAGACAACTAGTCTTGAAGAGTACCCTAAGTCAGTAAGCTGAACGAGTACCCTTGCCTGAACTCTTAGCCTAATCTAGTACCCTTGCCTTAACTAGTAGTCCTAACAAGTACCCTTGCCTTAACCAGTAGTCTTCACTAGTACCCTTGCCTTCACTAGTAGTATGTCCTTAACAAGTAGCCTGAACTGGTACCCTTGCCTTAACCAGTACCCTCAACAAGTACCCATGCCTTAACTAGTAGCCTGGCCTTAACTAGTGCCCTGCCCATAAGTAGTAGCCTGAACTAGTACCCTTGCCTTAAGGAGTACCCTTGCCCGAACTACTCCCCTTAATTAGGACCCTTATTGAGTAACCCTAAGTAGTAGAGTATGGTACGGTGGGGTAGCATAGGGTAGGGAAGCATACGGTGGAACAGAGAAAATAGAAGGAAATAGAATAGAACAGCATAGGTCAGGGTAGGTTAGCTTAGTGTAGGGTATGGTAGAGTAGCATAGGATGGAATCGAGAAAATAGAAAAGGAGACTAGAAAAGAGCAGACTAGATTAGGATAGGCTAGGGTGGGGGAGGGTTTTGTAGAATACAGTAGTGTAGAATGGAATAGAATGGTGTGGAATGGAGTCAAATGGATTCGAACAGAGATGCAGAGAGTAGAAAAGAGTTGAATAGAGCCGAATAACGCTGAATAGGACCACATATGGCCAAAATGAGCCGAATCGAGTCGAGTCGACCAGATTCGGGATGAATGGAGCCTAGTGGAGCTGAAACGAGCCAAATAGAGACAAACTGAACCCAGCAAAATCGAGCCAAAACACACTTAATTGCATCCTATTGCATCGGATCTCGTCGAATTCCATCAAATCCCACCAAAACGCATCAAATCTCGCGGAATCTCACCGAATCCCGTCGAATTGTCTCAAATCGGGTCGAATGGTGTCAAACTGAATGGAATCGAATTAAATTGAATAGATTAGAGTAGTGTAGGTTAGACTGGGATTCAGTAGGGAAGGGCACAGAAGAATAGAATAGAGTAGAACAGAAGAGAATACCAAGAGTAGAATGGAGTAGAGTTGAGTAGAGTGGAATAGTCAGAGTCGGGTAGTGCAGAATATAGATGAATAGATCCAATTCAAGCCCAATCGATTCGAATGGAGAGGAAAGGAGACAAATCGTGATGAATCGAATCGATTAGAATAGATTAGAGTAGGGTAGGGTAGAACAGAATAGAATAGAGTAGAAAAGAGTAGAGTGGTGTGGAAGGGAGTTGAATGGAGCCAAATAGAGACAAATAAAGTAGAAAGGGTTGAGTAGAGCTGAGCAGGGCTGAATAAGATTCACTCGAGCCTAATTATGCTGAATTGAGCAGAATCGAGACGAATTGACCCAATTCAAGCCAAATAGAGCTAAATCGAGCCGATTCAAGCCTAATCACATGGAATCGCGTCGAAATGCGTTGAATCGAATAGATTAGAGTAGAGGAGGGTACGGCAGGAGAGGCTAGACTACAACACAACACAATAGAAAGAAGAGAATAGAATTAAGTAGAGTCGGGTCCAGTAGAATAGAGTCAAATTGAGCTGAAGAGAGCCGAAAAGAGCCAAACAGAGCTGAATACAGCCGAATTGACCAAATTCAAGGTGAATCGAGATGAATCATGTCGAGTCGTTTGAAACGTGTCGAATCGAATCAAATAGATTAGTGTGGGGAAGGTAAGGTTAGGGTAGGGTAGAGAAGAATAGAATAGAGTAGAATAGAACAGAACAGAAAGAATCGAGTAGACTAGAGTCAAATAGAGTCGAATACTGCCAAAAAGAGCCGAATAGAGTGGAAAAGAGCCGAATAGAACCGAATCGAGTTTAATGGAGCAGAAAGGAGATGAATCGAGCCGATATGACCCGAATCAGGTCGAATCCCATTCAAGTGTGTCGAATAGCATAGAACAGATTACAGTAGGCTAAGTTAGGGTAGGGTAGGGTAGAATAGAGTGCAGTAGAACAGAACAGAACAGAACTGAAAGAATAGAGTCGAGACGAGCAGAGTATAGAAGAGTAGAGTAGAGCAGAGTCGAACATTGTCGAATAGGGCCAAATAGAGCCCAAAAGAGCTAAATGGATAGAAACCAAGATGAATCACGCCGAATCCCGTGGAATCGTGCCGTATCGCGTTGAATCCCGTCGAATTGCATTGAATCTGATCAATTCCAATCCAATCCAATCCAATCAATTAGAATAGACTAGAGTAGGGTAGAGTACAATACAATACAGTAGAGAATAGTTTAGGATGGAGTAGAATGGTGTAGCATGGAGTCGAGTGGAGTCGAAAAGAGATAATAGAGTTGAGTAGAGTCTAATAGAGCCGAATAGAGCTGAATAGAGCCTATTCGAGCTGACTAGAGCCGAATGGAGCCGATTAGAGCTGAATCGAACCGATTTGAGCCGATTGGGGATGAATGGAGTGGAAAGGAGCCGATTTGAGCCGAATCGCATGGAGATGCGTGGAATCGAATCCAGTAGAATAGATTAGATTAGGGTAGGATGGAATAGAGTAGACTTGAACACAGTAGAAGAGAATGGAAAGGATACAATAGAATAGAGTAGAAAAGGGTAGAGCAGAGCAGAATAGTGTAGAGTAGAATAGAGTAGAGTAGAACAGAGTCGAATCAAGCTGAATGGAGACGAAACGAGACAAATCGCGTCGAATGGTGTCGAATCCCATCGAATCAATTACAGTAGGGAATAGTAGAAGAGCGTAGAATGGAGTAGAATGGTGTGCAATGGAATCGAGTAGAGTAGAAAAGAGCTGAAGAGAGCCGAAGAGGGCCAAAGAGGGCCAAATCGAGCTGAACCGAGAGAAATCGAGCCGAATCCAGTGAATCGAGCCTAACGGAGCCAAATCGAGCCTAATCGAGCTGAATCGACACTATTCGAGACAAATGGAGCCGAATGGACATGAATCACACCGATTCGGCCCCTAGTCACGTCAAAATTTCTCGAATTCAATTGAATAGACTAGAGTAGGGGAGGTTCGGGTAGGCTAGAGTAGGGTAGAATAGAGTAGAATAGAATAAAACAGAACAGAACACAACAAAATAGAACAGAACAACACAGAACGAATACAGAAAAGAGTAGGCTAGAGTAGAGTAGAGGGGAATAGAGTAGAGTAGAATAGATTTGAACAGAGCCAAATCGAGATGAATCACGTTGAAATGGGTTGAATCAAATCCAGTCAAGTGGATTACAATACCTTAGAGTTGGGTAGCATAGGGTAGGGTAGAATAGAGTAGAATAGTACAGAACAGAGTAGAAACAATACAATAGAGTAGAGTAGAATAGAGCTGAATAGAGCCAAATGCAGACAAAATGAGAGGAATCGTGTAGAAGCAAGTAGAGTAAATTAGAGTGGTGTTGGGTAGGGTAGAGCAGAATAGAGTAGAATAGTGTGGAATGAATAGAATGGAGTAGAATGGAGTCAAGTAGAAACGAATAGAGTAGAAGAGAGTCGAATAGAGCAGAATAGGGCCGAAGAAGGCCAAATCGAGCAGATTCGAAGCGATTCAAGCCAAAACAAGCTGAATGGAGCCTAACTGAGCCGAATAGAGCCAAATCGAGCCGAATCGAGCCGATTCAAGCTTCATCGCCTGGAATCGCGTTCAACGCGTCAAATCCAATCGAGACGTATAGATTAGAGAAGGGGAGGGGAGGGGAGAATAGAACAGAGTAGAGTGGAATAGAAGAGATTAGAACAGAATAGAAGGAACAGAATCGAGTGGAAAAGAGTAGAGTCGAATACAGTCGAATAGAGCCGAATAAGCTGAATAGAGACGAATGGAGCTGAATACAGCCGAAAAGAGCTGTATACTGCCGAATCACACCTAATCGAGTGGAATCAAGCAGAATCGCACTGACTGTCACCGAACAGCGTCGAATCGAATCAGGTCGAATCGAGTCGAGTCACATCGTTTTGAATCAAACAAGGTCAAATCGCTTCATATCGTGTCGAATCCCATCGAATCACGTCGAATAACTTCGAATTGCGTCAAACCTCAGAGAATCCTACTGAATCACGTCGAGTCGCATGGAATCTCATCAAATCCCTTCGGATTTGCCGAATCCAGTCAAGTCCTATCAAATCGCTTTGCACGGAATCGAATTGAATCCAATAGATTAAAGTAGGGTAGGTTCGAGTGGGGTGCCGTTGGGTCGGGTAGGGTAGAATAGAATAGAGTACAACAGAATAGGAGAGAATAGAACAGAACAGAAAGAATACAACAGAATAGAATAGAGTCAAAGAGAGAGAACATAGCCGAATTGAGCCGAGTGGAGACAAAACGAGACGAATCACGTCCGGTTGCTTCGAATCGCGTCAAATCAAATCGAATCGATTAGAAGAGATTAGGGTAGGGAAGGGTAGAATAGAAGAGAGGAAAATAGTGAGGAATGGAGTTGAACGGAGTCCAATAGAGACGGATAGATATGAACAGAGTACAAAAGAGTCTAATAGAGCAGAATAGGGCCGAATAGGCCCAAATAAGGCCTAATTGAGCAGAATCCAGCAGAATCGATGGAATTCGAGCCTAATCGAGCCGAATGGAGTGAAATGGAGCCAAGTCGGGCCGAATAGAGCCGATTCGAACTGAATCGAGCTGATTCAAGCCTAATCGCGTCAAATCGCGTGGAAATACGTCACATCGAATCTAATCAAATAGATTAGGGAAGGGTAGGGGAGGGGCGGGTGGGTAGAATAGAACAGAATAGTACAGAATAGAATATAGTACAGTAGGGTAGAGTAGAGAGAGTAAAGCAGACAAGAGTAGAGCAGAGTAGAATTGAGTCAAATAGAGTCAAAGAGTGCAGGATATAGCTGAATAGAGCCAATTCTGGCCGAATCGAGTCAAATGGAAACAAAACGAGATGAATCACACCGAATTGCTTCGAATCGCATCCAATCGAATAGATTAGAGTATCGTAGGGTAGAGTAGAACAGAATAGAGTAGAATAGTGTAGAATGGAGAAGAGTGGAGTCAAATGGAGTCGAACAGAGACAAATAGAGTAGAAAAGAGTCGAATCGAGCCAAATAGGGCCGAATAAGGCTGAACCGAGTGGAAACGAGCTGAATTGAAGCGATTCGAGCCAAATCGAGCTGAATCGAGCTGATGTTGCGGAATCGAGCCGACTCAAGCGTGATGGTGCCCGGTCGCATCGAAATGCTTTGAATCGAATCAAATGGAATCGATTAGAATAGGTTAGGGTGGGGTAGTTTATGATAGGAAGACTAGGGTAGATGCAAGTAGACTACATTAGAGTAGACAAGAGAAGGCTAGAGTAGAAGCCTAGACTAGTAAGCTGGACTAGTCAGCTAGACTAGTGGCATAGAGCAGTAGCCTAGACAACTAGTCTTGAAGAGTACCCTAAGTCAGTAAGCTGAACGAGTACCCTTGCCTGAACTCTTAGCCTAATCTAGTACCCTTGCCTTAACTAGTAGTCCTAACAAGTACCCTTGCCTTAACCAGTAGTCTTCACTAGTACCCTTGCCTTCACTAGTAGTATGTCCTTAACAAGTAGCCTGAACTGGTACCCTTGCCTTAACCAGTACCCTCAACAAGTACCCATGCCTTAACTAGTAGCCTGGCCTTAACTAGTGCCCTGCCCATAAGTAGTAGCCTGAACTAGTACCCTTGCCTTAAGGAGTACCCTTGCCCGAACTACTCCCCTTAATTAGGACCCTTATTGAGTAACCCTAAGTAGTAGAGTATGGTACGGTGGGGTAGCATAGGGTAGGGAAGCATACGGTGGAACAGAGAAAATAGAAGGAAATAGAATAGAACAGCATAGGTCAGGGTAGGTTAGCTTAGTGTAGGGTATGGTAGAGTAGCATAGGATGGAATCGAGAAAATAGAAAAGGAGACTAGAAAAGAGCAGACTAGATTAGGATAGGCTAGGGTGGGGGAGGGTTTTGTAGAATACAGTAGTGTAGAATGGAATAGAATGGTGTGGAATGGAGTCAAATGGATTCGAACACAGATGCAGAGAGTAGAAAAGAGTTGAATAGAGCCGAATAACGCTGAATAGGACCACATATGGCCAAAATGAGCCTAATCGAGTCGAGTCGACCAGATTCGGGATGAATGGAGCCTAGTGGAGCTGAAACGAGCCAAATAGAGACAAACTGAACCCAGCAAAATCGAGCCAAAACACACTTAATTGCATCCTATTGCATCGGATCTCGTCGAATTCCATCAAATCCCACCAAAACGCATCAAATCTCGCGGAATCTCACCGAATCCCGTCGAATTGTCTCAAATCGGGTCGAATGGTGTCAAACTGAATGGAATCGAATTAAATTGAATAGATTAGAGTAGTGTAGGTTAGACTGGGATTCAGTAGGGAAGGGCACAGAAGAATAGAATAGAGTAGAACAGAAGAGAATACCAAGAGTAGAATGGAGTAGAGTTGAGTAGAGTGGAATAGTCAGAGTCGGGTAGTGCAGAATATAGATGAATAGATCCAATTCAAGCCCAATCGATTCGAATGGAGAGGAAAGGAGACAAATCGTGATGAATCGAATCGATTAGAATAGATTAGAGTAGGGTAGGGTAGAACAGAATAGAATAGAGTAGAAAAGAGTAGAGTGGTGTGGAAGGGAGTTGAATGGAGCCAAATAGAGACAAATAAAGTAGAAAGGGTTGAGTAGAGCTGAGCAGGGCTGAATAAGATTCACTCGAGCCTAATTATGCTGAATTGAGCAGAATCGAGACGAATTGACCCAATTCAAGCCAAATAGAGCTAAATCGAGCCGATTCAAGCCTAATCACATGGAATCGCGTCGAAATGCGTTGAATCGAATAGATTAGAGTAGAGGAGGGTACGGCAGGAGAGGCTAGACTACAACACAACACAATAGAAAGAAGAGAATAGAATTAAGTAGAGTCGGGTCCAGTAGAATAGAGTCAAATCGAGCTGAAGAGAGCCGAAAAGAGCCAAACAGAGCTGAATACAGCCGAATTGACCAAATTCAAGGTGAATCGAGATGAATCATGTCGAGTCGTTTGAAACGTGTCGAATCGAATCAAATAGATTAGTGTGGGGAAGGTAAGGTTAGGGTAGGGTAGAGAAGAATAGAATAGAGTAGAATAGAACAGAACAGAAAGAATCGAGTAGACTAGAGTCAAATAGAGTCGAATACTGCCAAAAAGAGCCGAATAGAGTGGAAAAGAGCCGAATAGAACCGAATCGAGTTTAATGGAGCAGAAAGGAGATGAATCGAGCCGATATGACCCGAATCAGGTCGAATCCCATTCAAGTGTGTCGAATAGCATAGAACAGATTACAGTAGGCTAAGTTAGGGTAGGGTAGGGTAGAATAGAGTGCAGTAGAACAGAACAGAACAGAACTGAAAGAATAGAGTCGAGACGAGCAGAGTATAGAAGAGTAGAGTAGAGCAGAGTCGAACATTGTCGAATAGGGCCAAATAGAGCCCAAAAGAGCTAAATGGATAGAAACCAAGATGAATCACGCCGAATCCCGTGGAATCGTGCCGTATCGCGTTGAATCCCGTCGAATTGCATTGAATCTGATCAATTCCAATCCAATCCAATCCAATCCAATCAATTAGAATAGACTAGAGTAGGGTAGAGTACAATACAATACAGTAGAGAATAGTTTAGGATGGAGTAGAATGGTGTAGCATGGAGTCGAGTGGAGTCGAAAAGAGATAATAGAGTTGAGTAGAGTCTAATAGAGCCGAATAGAGCTGAATAGAGCCTATTCGAGCTGACTAGAGCCGAATGGAGCCGATTAGAGCTGAATCGAACCGATTTGAGCCGATTGGGGATGAATGGAGTGGAAAGGAGCCGATTTGAGCCGAATCGCATGGAGATGCGTGGAATCGAATCCAGTAGAATAGATTAGATTAGGGTAGGATGGAATAGAGTAGACTTGAACACAGTAGAAGAGAATGGAAAGGATACAATAGAATAGAGTAGAAAAGGGTAGAGCAGAGCAGAATAGTGTAGAGTAGAATAGAGTAGAGTAGAACAGAGTCGAATCAAGCTGAATGGAGACGAAACGAGACAAATCGCGTCGAATGGCGTCGAATCCCATCGAATCAATTACAGTAGGGAATAGTAGAAGAGCGTAGAATGGAGTAGAATGGTGTGCAATGGAATCGAGTAGAGTAGAAAAGAGCTGAAGAGAGCCGAAGAGGGCCAAAGAGGGCCAAATCGAGCTGAACCGAGAGAAATCGAGCCGAATCCAGTGAATCGAGCCTAACGGAGCCAAATCGAGCCTAATCGAGCTGAATCGACACTATTCGAGACAAATGGAGCCGAATGGACATGAATCACACCGATGCGGCCCCTAGTCGCGTCAAAGTTTCTCGAATTCAATTGAATAGACTAGAGTAGGGGAGGTTCGGGTAGGCTAGAGTAGGGTAGAATAGAGTAGAATAGAATAAAACAGAACAGAACACAACAAAATAGAACAGAACAACACAGAACGAATACAGAAAAGAGTAGGCTAGAGTAGAGTAGAGGGGAATAGAGTAGAGTAGAATAGATTTGAACAGAGCCAAATCGAGACGAATCACGTTGAAATGGGTTGAATCAAATCCAATCAAGTGGATTACAATACCTTAGAGTTGGGTAGCATAGGGTAGGGTAGAATAGAGTAGAATAGTACAGAACAGAGTAGAAACAATACAATAGAGTAGAGTAGAATAGAGCTGAATAGAGCCAAATGCAGACAAAATGAGAGGAATCGTGTAGAAGCAAGTAGAGTAAATTAGAGTGGTGTTGGGTAGGGTAGAGCAGAATAGAGTAGAATAGTGTGGAATGAATAGAATGGAGTAGAATGGAGTCAAGTAGAAACGAATAGAGTAGAAGAGAGTCGAATAGAGCAGAATAGGGCCGAAGAAGGCCAAATCGAGCAGATTCGAAGCGATTCAAGCCAAAACAAGCTGAATGGAGCCTAACTGAGCCGAATAGAGCCAAATCGAGCCGAATCGAGCCGATTCAAGCTTCATCGCCTGGAATCGCGTTCAACGCGTCAAATCCAATCGAGACGTATAGATTAGAGAAGGGGAGGGGAGGGGAGAATAGAACAGAGTAGAGTGGAATAGAAGAGATTAGAACAGAATAGAAGGAACAGAATCGAGTGGAAAAGAGTAGAGTCGAATACAGTCGAATAGAGCCGAATAAGCTGAATAGAGACGAATGGAGCTGAATACAGCCGAAAAGAGCTGTATACTGCCGAATCACACCTAATCGAGTGGAATCAAGCAGAATCGCACTGACTGTCACCGAACAGCGTCGAATCGAATCAGGTCGAATCGAGTCGAGTCACATCGTTTTGAATCAAACAAGGTCAAATCGCTTCATATCGTGTCGAATCCCATCGAATCACGTCGAATAACTTCGAATTGCGTCAAACCTCAGAGAATCCTACTGAATCACGTCGAGTCGCATGGAATCTCATCAAATCCCTTCGGATTTGCCGAATCCAGTCAAGTCCTATCAAATCGCTTTGCACGGAATCGAATTGAATCCAATAGATTAAAGTAGGGTAGGTTCGGGTGGGGTGCCGTTGGGTCGGGTAGGGTAGAATAGAATAGAGTACCACAGAACAGGAGAGAATAGAACAGAACAGAAAGAATACAACAGAATAGAATAGAGTCAAAGAGAGAGAACATAGCCGAATTGAGCCGAGTGGAGACAAAACGAGACGAATCACGTCCGGTTGCTTCGAATCGCGTCAAATCAAATCGAATCGATTAGAAGAGATTAGGGTAGGGAAGGGTAGAATAGAAGAGAGGAAAATAGTGAGGAATGGAGTTGAACGGAGTCCCATAGAGACGGATAGATATGAACAGAGTACAAAAGAGTCTAATAGAGCAGAATAGGGCCGAATAGGCCCAAATAAGGCCTAATTGAGCAGAATCCAGCAGAATCGATGGAATTCGAGCCTAATCGAGCCGAATGGAGTGAAATGGAGCCAAGTCGGGCCGAATAGAGCCGATTCGAACTGAATCGAGCTGATTCAAGCCTAATCGCGTCAAATCGCGTGGAAATACGTCACATCGAATCTAATCAAATAGATTAGGGAAGGGGAGGGGAGGGGCGGGTGGGTAGAATAGAACAGAATAGTACAGAATAGAATATAGTACAGTAGGGTAGAGTAGAGAGAGTAAAGCAGACAAGAGTAGAGCAGAGTAGAATTGAGTCAAATAGAGTCAAAGAGTGCAGGATATAGCTGAATAGAGCCAATTCTGGCCGAATCGAGTCAAATGGAAACAAAACGAGATGAATCACACCGAATTGCTTCGAATCGCATCCAATCGAATAGATTAGAGTATCGTAGGGTAGAGTAGAACAGAATAGCGTAGAATGGAGAAGAGTGGAGTCAAATGGAGTCGAACAGAGACAAATAGAGTACAAAAGAGTCGAATCGAGCCAAATAGGGCCGAATAAGGCTGAACCGAGTGGAAACGAGCTGAATTGAAGCGATTCGAGCCAAATCGAGCTGAATCGAGCTGATGTTGCGGAATCGAGCCGACTCAAGCGTGATGGTGTCCAGTCGCATCGAAATGCTTTGAATCGAATCAAATGGAATCGATTAGAATAGGTTAGGGTAGGGCAGTTTATGATAGGAAGACTAGGGTAGATGCAAGTAGACTACATTAGAGTAGACAAGAGAAGGCTAGAGTAGAAGCCTAGACTAGTAAGCTGGACTAGTCAGCTAGACTAGTGGCATAGAGCAGTAGCCTAGACAACTAGTCTTGAATAGTACCCTAAGTCAGTAAGCTGAACGAGTACCCTTGCCTGAACTCTTAGCCTAATCTAGTACCCTTGCCTTAACTAGTAGTCCTAACAAGTACCCTTGCCTTAACCAGTAGTCTTCACTAGTACCCTTGCCTTCACTAGTAGTATGTCCTTAACAAGTAGCCTGAACTGGTACCCTTGCCTTAACCAGTACCCTCAACAAGTACCCATGCCTTAACTAGTAGCCTGGCCTTAACTAGTGCCCTGCCCATAAGTAGTAGCCTGAACTAGTACCCTTGCCTTAAGGAGTACCCTTGCCCGAACTACTCCCCTTAATTAGGACCCTTATTGAGTAACCCTAAGTAGTAGAGTATGGTACGGTGGGGTAGCATAGGGTAGGGAAGCATACGGTGGAACAGAGAAAATAGAAGGAAATAGAATAGAACAGCATAGGTCAGGGTAGGTTAGCTTAGTGTAGGGTATGGTAGAGTAGCATAGGATGGAATCGAGAAAATAGAAAAGGAGACTAGAAAAGAGCAGACTAGATTAGGATAGGCTAGGGTGGGGGAGGGTTTTGTAGAATACAGTAGTGTAGAATGGAATAGAATGGTGTGGAATGGAGTCAAATGGATTCGAACACAGATGCAGAGAGTAGAAAAGAGTTGAATAGAGCCGAATAACGCTGAATAGGACCACATATGGCCAAAATGAGCCGAATCGAGTCGAGTCGACCAGATTCGGGATGAATGGAGCCTAGTGGAGCTGAAACGAGCCAAATAGAGACAAACTGAACCCAGCAAAATCGAGCCAAAACACACTTAATTGCATCCTATTGCATCGGATCTCGTCGAATTCCATCAAATCCCACCAAAACGCATCAAATCTCGCGGAATCTCACCGAATCCCGTCGAATTGTCTCAAATCGGGTCGAATGGTGTCAAACTGAATGGAATCGAATTAAATTGAATAGATTAGAGTAGTGTAGGTTAGACTGGGATTCAGTAGGGAAGGGCACAGAAGAATAGAATAGAGTAGAACAGAAGAGAATACCAAGAGTAGAATGGAGTAGAGTTGAGTAGAGTGGAATAGTCAGAGTCGGGTAGTGCAGAATATAGATGAATAGATCCAATTCAAGCCCAATCGATTCGAATGGAGAGGAAAGGAGACAAATCGTGATGAATCGAATCGATTAGAATAGATTAGAGTAGGGTAGGGTAGAACAGAATAGAATAGAGTAGAAAAGAGTAGAGGGGTGTGGAAGGGAGTTGAGTGGAGCCAAATAGAGACAAATAAAGTAGAAAGGGTTGAGTAGAGCTGAGCAGGGCTGAATAAGATTCACTCGAGCCTAATTATGCTGAATTGAGCAGAATCGAGACGAATTGACCCAATTCAAGCCAAATAGAGCTAAATCGAGCCGATTCAAGCCTAATCACATGGAATCGCGTCGAAATGCGTTGAATCGAATAGATTAGAGTAGAGGAGGGTACGGCAGGAGAGGCTAGACTACAACACAACACAACACAACACAACACAATAGAAAGAAGAGAATAGAATTAAGTAGAGTCGGGTCCAGTAGAATAGAGTCAAATTGAGCTGAAGAGAGCCGAAAAGAGCCAAACAGAGCTGAATACAGCCGAATTGACCAAATTCAAGGTGAATCGAGATGAATCATGTCGAGTCGTTTGAAACGTGTCGAATCGAATCAAATAGATTAGTGTGGGGAAGGTAAGGTTAGGGTAGGGTAGAGAAGAATAGAATAGAGTAGAATAGAACAGAACAGAAAGAATCGAGTAGACTAGAGTCAAATAGAGTCGAATACTGCCAAAAAGAGCCGAATAGAGTGGAAAAGAGCCGAATAGAGCCGAATCGAGTTTAATGGAGCAGAAAGGAGATGAATCGAGCCGATATGACCCGAATCAGGTCGAATCCCATTCAAGTGTGTCGAATAGCATAGAACAGATTACAGTAGGCTAAGTTAGGGTAGGGTAGGGTAGAATAGAGTGCAGTAGAACAGAACAGAACAGAACTGAAAGAATAGAGTCGAGACGAGCAGAGTATAGAAGAGTAGAGTAGAGCAGAGTCGAACATTGTCGAATAGGGCCAAATAGAGCCCAAAAGAGCTAAATGGATAGAAACCAAGATGAATCACGCCGAATCCCGTGGAATCGTGCCGTATCGCGTTGAATCCCGTCGAATTGCATTGAATCTGATCAATTCCAATCCAATCCAATCCAATCAATTAGAATAGACTAGAGTAGGGTAGAGTACAAAACAATACAGTAGAGAATAGTTTAGGATGGAGTAGAATGGTGTAGCATGGAGTCGAGTGGAGTCGAAAAGAGATAATAGAGTTGAGTAGAGTCTAATAGAGCCGAATAGAGCTGAATAGAGCCTATTCGAGCTGACTAGAGCCGAATGGAGCCGATTAGAGCTGAATCGAACCGATTTGAGCCGATTGGGGATGAATGGAGTGGAAAGGAGCCGATTTGAGCCGAATCGCATGGAGATGCGTGGAATCGAATCCAGTAGAATAGATTAGATTAGGGTAGGATGGAATAGAGTAGACTTGAACACAGTAGAAGAGAATGGAAAGGATACAATAGAATAGAGTAGAAAAGGGTAGAGCAGAGCAGAATAGTGTAGAGTAGAATAGAGTAGAGTAGAACAGAGTCGAATCAAGCTGAATGGAGACGAAACGAGACAAATCGCGTCGAATGGCGTCGAATCCCATCGAATCAATTACAGTAGGGAATAGTAGAAGAGCGTAGAATGGAGTAGAATGGTGTGCAATGGAATCGAGTAGAGTAGAAAAGAGCTGAAGAGAGCCGAAGAGGGCCAAAGAGGGCCAAATCGAGCTGAACCGAGAGAAATCGAGCCGAATCCAGTGAATCGAGCCTAACGGAGCCAAATCGAGCCTAATCGAGCTGAATCGACACTATTCGAGACAAATGGAGCCGAATGGACATGAATCACACCGATGCGGCCCCTAGTCGCGTCAAAGTTTCTCGAATTCAATTGAATAGACTAGAGTAGGGGAGGTTCGGGTAGGCTAGAGTAGGGTAGAATAGAGTAGAATAGAATAAAACAGAACAGAACACAACAAAATAGAACAGAACAACACAGAACGAATACAGAAAAGAGTAGGCTAGAGTAGAGTAGAGGGGAATAGAGTAGAGTAGAATAGATTTGAACAGAGCCAAATCGAGACGAATCACGTTGAAATGGGTTGAATCAAATCCAATCAAGTGGATTACAATACCTTAGAGTTGGGTAGCATAGGGTAGGGTAGAATAGAGTAGAATAGTACAGAACAGAGTAGAAACAATACAATAGAGTAGAGTAGAATAGAGCTGAATAGAGCCAAATGCAGACAAAATGAGAGGAATCGTGTAGAAGCAAGTAGAGTAAATTAGAGTGGTGTTGGGTAGGGTAGAGCAGAATAGAGTAGAATAGTGTGGAATGAATAGAATGGAGTAGAATGGAGTCAAGTAGAAACGAATAGAGTAGAAGAGAGTCGAATAGAGCAGAATAGGGCCGAAGAAGGCCAAATCGAGCAGATTCGAAGCGATTCAAGCCAAAACAAGCTGAATGGAGCCTAACTGAGCCGAATAGAGCCAAATCGAGCCGAATCGAGCCGATTCAAGCTTCATCGCCTCGAATCGCGTTCAACGCGTCAAATCCAATCGAGACGTATAGATTAGAGAAGGGGAGGGGAGGGGAGAATAGAACAGAGTAGAGTGGAATAGAAGAGATTAGAACAGAATAGAAGGAACAGAATCGAGTGGAAAAGAGTAGAGTCGAATACAGTCGAATAGAGCCGAATAAGCTGAATAGAGACGAATGGAGCTGAATACAGCCGAAAAGAGCTGTATACTGCCGAATCACACCTAATCGAGTGGAATCAAGCAGAATCGCACTGACTGTCACCGAACAGCGTCGAATCGAATCAGGTCGAATCGAGTCGAGTCACATCGTTTTGAATCAAACAAGGTCAAATCGCTTCATATCGTGTCGAATCCCATCGAATCACGTCGAATAACTTCGAATTGCGTCAAACCTCAGAGAATCCTACTGAATCACGTCGAGTCGCATGGAATCTCATCAAATCCCTTCAGATTTGCCGAATCCAGTCAAGTCCTATCAAATCGCTTTGCACGGAATCGAATTGAATCCAATAGATTAAAGTAGGGTAGGTTCGGGTGGGGTGCCGTTGGGTCGGGTAGGGTAGAATAGAATAGAGTACAACAGAATAGGAGAGAATAGAACAGAACAGAAAGAATACAACAGAATAGAATAGAGTCAAAGAGAGAGAACATAGCCGAATTGAGCCGAGTGGAGACAAAACGAGACGAATCACGTCCGGTTGCTTCGAATCGCGTCAAATCAAATCGAATCGATTAGAAGAGATTAGGGTAGGGAAGGGTAGAATAGAAGAGAGGAAAATAGTGAGGAATGGAGTTGAACGGAGTCCAATAGAGACGGATAGATATGAACAGAGTACAAAAGAGTCTAATAGAGCAGAATAGGGCCGAATAGGCCCAAATAAGGCCTAATTGAGCAGAATCCAGCAGAATCGATGGAATTCGAGCCTAATCGAGCCGAATGGAGTGAAATGGAGCCAAGTCGGGCCGAATAGAGCCGATTCGAACTGAATCGAGCTGATTCAAGCCTAATCGCGTCAAATCGTGTGGAAATACGTCACATCGAATCTAATCAAATAGATTAGGGAAGGGGAGGGGAGGGGCGGGTGGGTAGAATAGAACAGAATAGTACAGAATAGAATATAGTACAGTAGGGTAGAGTAGAGAGAGTAAAGCAGACAAGAGTAGAGCAGAGTAGAATTGAGTCAAATAGAGTCAAAGAGTGCAGGATATAGCTGAATAGAGCCAATTCTGGCCGAATCGAGTCAAATGGAAACAAAACGAGATGAATCACACCGAATTGCTCCGAATCGCATCCAATCGAATAGATTAGAGTATCGTAGGGTAGAGTAGAACAGAATAGCGTAGAATGGAGAAGAGTGGAGTCAAATGGAGTCGAACAGAGACAAATAGAGTACAAAAGAGTCGAATCGAGCCAAATAGGGCCGAATAAGGCTGAACCGAGTGGAAACGAGCTGAATTGAAGCGATTCGAGCCAAATCGAGCTGAATCGCGCTGATGTTGCGGAATCGAGCCGACTCAAGCGTGATGGTGTCCGGTCGCATCGAAATGCTTTGAATCGAATCAAATGGAATCGATTAGAATAGGTTAGGGTAGGGTAGTTTATGATAGGAAGACTAGGGTAGATGCAAGTAGACTACATTAGAGTAGACAAGAGAAGGCTAGAGTAGAAGCCTAGACTAGTAAGCTGGACTAGTCAGCTAGACTAGTGGCATAGAGCAGTAGCCTAGACAACTAGTCTTGAAGAGTACCCTAAGTCAGTAAGCTGAACGAGTACCCTTGCCTGAACTCTTAGCCTAATCTAGTACCCTTGCCTTAACTAGTAGTCCTAACAAGTACCCTTGCCTTAACCAGTAGTCTTCACTAGTACCCTTGCCTTCACTAGTAGTATGTCCTTAACAAGTAGCCTGAACTGGTACCCTTGCCTTAACCAGTACCCTCAATAAGTACCCATGCCTTAACTAGTAGCCTGGCCTTAACTAGTGCCCTGCCCATAAGTAGTAGCCTGAACTAGTACCCTTGCCTTAAGGAGTACCCTTGCCCGAACTACTCCCCTTAATTAGGACCCTTATTGAGTAACCCTAAGTAGTAGAGTATGGTACGGTGGGGTAGCATAGGGTAGGGAAGCATACGGTGGAACAGAGAAAATAGAAGGAAATAGAATAGAACAGCATAGGTCAGGGTAGGTTAGCTTAGTGTAGGGTATGGTAGAGTAGCATAGGATGGAATCGAGAAAATAGAAAAGGAGACTAGAAAAGAGCAGACTAGATTAGGATAGGCTAGGGTGGGGGAGGGTTTTGTAGAATACAGTAGTGTAGAATGGAATAGAATGGTGTGGAATGGAGTCAAATGGATTCGAACACAGATGCAGAGAGTAGAAAAGAGTTGAATAGAGCCGAATAACGCTGAATAGGACCACATATGGCCAAAATGAGCCGAATCGAGTCGAGTCGACCAGATTCGGGATGAATGGAGCCTAGTGGAGCTGAAACGAGCCAAATAGAGACAAACTGAACCCAGCAAAATCGAGCCAAAACACACTTAATTGCATCCTATTGCATCGGATCTCGTCGAATTCCATCAAATCCCACCAAAACGCATCAAATCTCGCGGAATCTCACCGAATCCCGTCGAATTGTCTCAAATCGGGTCGAATGGTGTCAAACTGAATGGAATCGAATTAAATTGAATAGATTAGAGTAGTGTAGGTTAGACTGGGATTCAGTAGGGAAGGGCACAGAAGAATAGAATAGAGTAGAACAGAAGAGAATACCAAGAGTAGAATGGAGTAGAGTTGAGTAGAGTGGAATAGTCAGAGTCGGGTAGTGCAGAATATAGATGAATAGATCCAATTCAAGCCCAATCGATTCGAATGGAGAGGAAAGGAGACAAATCGTGATGAATCGAATCGATTAGAATAGATTAGAGTAGGGTAGGGTAGAACAGAATAGAATAGAGTAGAAAAGAGTAGAGTGGTGTGGAAGGGAGTTGAATGGAGCCAAATAGAGACAAATAAAGTAGAAAGGGTTGAGTAGAGCTGAGCAGGGCTGAATAAGATTCACTCGAGCCTAATTATGCTGAATTGAGCAGAATCGAGACGAATTGACCCAATTCAAGCCAAATAGAGCTAAATCGAGCCGATTCAAGCCTAATCACATGGAATCGCGTCGAAATGCGTTGAATCGAATAGATTAGAGTAGAGGAGGGTACGGCAGGAGAGGCTAGACTACAACACAACACAACACAACACAACACAACACAATAGAAAGAAGAGAATAGAATTAAGTAGAGTCGGGTCCAGTAGAATAGAGTCAAATTGAGCTGAAGAGAGCCGAAAAGAGCCAAACAGAGCTGAATACAGCCGAATTGACCAAATTCAAGGTGAATCGAGATGAATCATGTCGATTCGTTTGAAACGTGTCGAATCGAATCAAATAGATTAGTGTGGGGAAGGTAAGGTTAGGGTAGGGTAGAGAAGAATAGAATAGAGTAGAATAGAACAGAACAGAAAGAATCGAGTAGACTAGAGTCAAATAGAGTCGAATACTGCCAAAAAGAGCCGAATAGAGTGGAAAAGAGCCGAATAGAACCGAATCGAGTTTAATGGAGCAGAAAGGAGATGAATCGAGCCGATATGACCCGAATCAGGTCGAATCCCATTCAAGTGTGTCGAATAGCATAGAACAGATTACAGTAGGCTAAGTTAGGGTAGGGTAGGGTAGAATAGAGTGCAGTAGAACAGAACAGAACAGAACTGAAAGAATAGAGTCGAGACGAGCAGAGTATAGAAGAGTAGAGTAGAGCAGAGTCGAACATTGTCGAATAGGGCCAAATAGAGCCCAAAAGAGCTAAATGGATAGAAACCAAGATGAATCACGCCGAATCCCGTGGAATCGTGCCGTATCGCGTTGAATCCCGTCGAATTGCATTGAATCTGATCAATTCCAATCCAATCCAATCCAATCAATTAGAATAGACTAGAGTAGGGTAGAGTACAATACAATACAGTAGAGAATAGTTTAGGATGGAGTAGAATGGTGTAGCATGGAGTCGAGTGGAGTCGAAAAGAGATAATAGAGTTGAGTAGAGTCTAATAGAGCCGAATAGAGCTGAATAGAGCCTATTCGAGCTGACTAGAGCCGAATGGAGCCGATTAGAGCTGAATCGAACCGATTTGAGCCGATTGGGGATGAATGGAGTGGAAAGGAGCCGATTTGAGCCGAATCGCATGGAGATGCGTGGAATCGAATCCAGTAGAATAGATTAGATTAGGGTAGGATGGAATAGAGTAGACTTGAACACAGTAGAAGAGAATGGAAAGGATACAATAGAATAGAGTAGAAAAGGGTAGAGCAGAGCAGAATAGTGTAGAGTAGAATAGAGTAGAGTAGAACAGAGTCGAATCAAGCTGAATGGAGACGAAACGAGACAAATCGCGTCGAATGGCGTCGAATCCCATCGAATCAATTACAGTAGGGAATAGTAGAAGAGCGTAGAATGGAGTAGAATGGTGTGCAATGGAATCGAGTAGAGTAGAAAAGAGCTGAAGAGAGCCGAAGAGGGCCAAAGAGGGCCAAATCGAGCTGAACCGAGAGAAATCGAGCCGAATCCAGTGAATCGAGCCTAACGGAGCCAAATCGAGCCTAATCGAGCTGAATCGACACTATTCGAGACAAATGGAGCCGAATGGACATGAATCACACCGATTCGGCCCCTAGTCACGTCAAAATTTCTCGAATTCAATTGAATAGACTAGAGTAGGGGAGGTTCGGGTAGGCTAGAGTAGGGTAGAATAGAGTAGAATAGAATAAAACAGAACAGAACACAACAAAATAGAACAGAACAACACAGAACGAATACAGAAAAGAGTAGGCTAGAGTAGAGTAGAGGGGAATAGAGTAGAGTAGAATAGATTTGAACAGAGCCAAATCGAGACGAATCACGTTGAAATGGGTTGAATCAAATCCAATCAAGTGGATTACAATACCTTAGAGTTGGGTAGCATAGGGTAGGGTAGAATAGAGTAGAATAGTACAGAACAGAGTAGAAACAATACAATAGAGTAGAGTAGAATAGAGTTGAATAGAGCCAAATGCAGACAAAATGAGAGGAATCGTGTAGAAGCAAGTAGAGTAAATTAGAGTGGTGTTGGGTAGGGTAGAGCAGAATAGAGTAGAATAGTGTGGAATGAATAGAATGGAGTAGAATGGAGTCAAGTAGAAACGAATAGAGTAGAAGAGAGTCGAATAGAGCAGAATAGGGCCGAAGAAGGCCAAATCGAGCAGATTCGAAGCGATTCAAGCCAAAACAAGCTGAATGGAGCCTAACTGAGCCGAATAGAGCCAAATCGAGCCGAATCGAGCCGATTCAAGCTTCATCGCCTGGAATCGCGTTCAACGCGTCAAATCCAATCGAGACGTATAGATTAGAGAAGGGGAGGGGAGGGGAGAATAGAACAGAGTAGAGTGGAATAGAAGAGATTAGAACAGAATAGAAGGAACAGAATCGAGTGGAAAAGAGTAGAGTCGAATACAGTCGAATAGAGCCGAATAAGCTGAATAGAGACGAATGGAGCTGAATACAGCCGAAAAGAGCTGTATACTGCCGAATCACACCTAATCGAGTGGAATCAAGCAGAATCGCACTGACTGTCACCGAACAGCGTCGAATCGAATCAGGTCGAATCGAGTCGAGTCACATCGTTTTGAATCAAACAAGGTCAAATCGCTTCATATCGTGTCGAATCCCATCGAATCACGTCGAATAACTTCGAATTGCGTCAAACCTCAGAGAATCCTACTGAATCACGTCGAGTCGCATGGAATCTCATCAAATCCCTTCGGATTTGCCGAATCCAGTCAAGTCCTATCAAATCGCTTTGCACGGAATCGAATTGAATCCAATAGATTAAAGTAGGGTAGGTTCGAGTGGGGTGCCGTTGGGTCGGGTAGGGTAGAATAGAATAGAGTACAACAGAATAGGAGAGAATAGAACAGAACAGAAAGAATACAACAGAATAGAATAGAGTCAAAGAGAGAGAACATAGCCGAATTGAGCCGAGTGGAGACAAAACGAGACGAATCACGTCCGGTTGCTTCGAATCGCGTCAAATCAAATCGAATCGATTAGAAGAGATTAGGGTAGGGAAGGGTAGAATAGAAGAGAGGAAAATAGTGAGGAATGGAGTTGAACGGAGTCCAATAGAGACGGATAGATATGAACAGAGTACAAAAGAGTCTAATAGAGCAGAATAGGGCCGAATAGGCCCAAATAAGGCCTAATTGAGCAGAATCCAGCAGAATCGATGGAATTCGAGCCTAATCGAGCCGAATGGAGTGAAATGGAGCCAAGTCGGGCCGAATAGAGCCGATTCGAACTGAATCGAGCTGATTCAAGCCTAATCGCGTCAAATCGCGTGGAAATACGTCACATCGAATCTAATCAAATAGATTAGGGAAGGGTAGGGGAGGGGCGGGTGGGTAGAATAGAACAGAATAGTACAGAATAGAATATAGTACAGTAGGGTAGAGTAGAGAGAGTAAAGCAGACAAGAGTAGAGCAGAGTAGAATTGAGTCAAATAGAGTCAAAGAGTGCAGGATATAGCTGAATAGAGCCAATTCTGGCCGAATCGAGTCAAATGGAAACAAAACGAGATGAATCACACCGAATTGCTTCGAATCGCATCCAATCGAATAGATTAGAGTATCGTAGGGTAGAGTAGAACAGAATAGAGTAGAATAGTGTAGAATGGAGAAGAGTGGAGTCAAATGGAGTCGAACAGAGACAAATAGAGTAGAAAAGAGTCGAATCGAGCCAAATAGGGCCGAATAAGGCTGAACCGAGTGGAAACGAGCTGAATTGAAGCGATTCGAGCCAAATCGAGCTGAATCGAGCTGATGTTGCGGAATCGAGCCGACTCAAGCGTGATGGTGCCCGGTCGCATCGAAATGCTTTGAATCGAATCAAATGGAATCGATTAGAATAGGTTAGGGTAGGGTAGTTTATGATAGGAAGACTAGGGTAGATGCAAGTAGACTACATTAGAGTAGACAAGAGAAGGCTAGAGTAGAAGCCTAGACTAGTAAGCTGGACTAGTCAGCTAGACTAGTGGCATAGAGCAGTAGCCTAGACAACTAGTCTTGAAGAGTACCCTAAGTCAGTAAGCTGAACGAGTACCCTTGCCTGAACTCTTAGCCTAATCTAGTACCCTTGCCTTAACTAGTAGTCCTAACAAGTACCCTTGCCTTAACCAGTAGTCTTCACTAGTACCCTTGCCTTCACTAGTAGTATGTCCTTAACAAGTAGCCTGAACTGGTACCCTTGCCTTAACCAGTACCCTCAACAAGTACCCATGCCTTAACTAGTAGCCTGGCCTTAACTAGTGCCCTGCCCATAAGTAGTAGCCTGAACTAGTACCCTTGCCTTAAGGAGTACCCTTGCCCGAACTACTCCCCTTAATTAGGACCCTTATTGAGTAACCCTAAGTAGTAGAGTATGGTACGGTGGGGTAGCATAGGGTAGGGAAGCATACGGTGGAACAGAGAAAATAGAAGGAAATAGAATAGAACAGCATAGGTCAGGGTAGGTTAGCTTAGTGTAGGGTATGGTAGAGTAGCATAGGATGGAATCGAGAAAATAGAAAAGGAGACTAGAAAAGAGCAGACTAGATTAGGATAGGCTAGGGTGGGGGAGGGTTTTGTAGAATACAGTAGTGTAGAATGGAATAGAATGGTGTGGAATGGAGTCAAATGGATTCGAACAGAGATGCAGAGAGTAGAAAAGAGTTGAATAGAGCCGAATAACGCTGAATAGGACCACATATGGCCAAAATGAGCCGAATCGAGTCGAGTCGACCAGATTCGGGATGAATGGAGCCTAGTGGAGCTGAAACGAGCCAAATAGAGACAAACTGAACCCAGCAAAATCGAGCCAAAACACACTTAATTGCATCCTATTGCATCGGATCTCGTCGAATTCCATCAAATCCCACCAAAACGCATCAAATCTCGCGGAATCTCACCGAATCCCGTCGAATTGTCTCAAATCGGGTCGAATGGTGTCAAACTGAATGGAATCGAATTAAATTGAATAGATTAGAGTAGTGTAGGTTAGACTGGGATTCAGTAGGGAAGGGCACAGAAGAATAGAATAGAGTAGAACAGAAGAGAATACCAAGAGTAGAATGGAGTAGAGTTGAGTAGAGTGGAATAGTCAGAGTCGGGTAGTGCAGAATATAGATGAATAGATCCAATTCAAGCCCAATCGATTCGAATGGAGAGGAAAGGAGACAAATCGTGATGAATCGAATCGATTAGAATAGATTAGAGTAGGGTAGGGTAGAACAGAATAGAATAGAGTAGAAAAGAGTAGAGTGGTGTGGAAGGGAGTTGAATGGAGCCAAATAGAGACAAATAAAGTAGAAAGGGTTGAGTAGAGCTGAGCAGGGCTGAATAAGATTCACTCGAGCCTAATTATGCTGAATTGAGCAGAATCGAGACGAATTGACCCAATTCAAGCCAAATAGAGCTAAATCGAGCCGATTCAAGCCTAATCACATGGAATCGCGTCGAAATGCGTTGAATCGAATAGATTAGAGTAGAGGAGGGTACGGCAGGAGAGGCTAGACTACAACACAACACAATAGAAAGAAGAGAATAGAATTAAGTAGAGTCGGGTCCAGTAGAATAGAGTCAAATTGAGCTGAAGAGAGCCGAAAAGAGCCAAACAGAGCTGAATACAGCCGAATTGACCAAATTCAAGGTGAATCGAGATGAATCATGTCGAGTCGTTTGAAACGTGTCGAATCGAATCAAATAGATTAGTGTGGGGAAGGTAAGGTTAGGGTAGGGTAGAGAAGAATAGAATAGAGTAGAATAGAACAGAACAGAAAGAATCGAGTAGACTAGAGTCAAATAGAGTCGAATACTGCCAAAAAGAGCCGAATAGAGTGGAAAAGAGCCGAATAGAACCGAATCGAGTTTAATGGAGCAGAAAGGAGATGAATCGAGCCGATATGACCCGAATCAGGTCGAATCCCATTCAAGTGTGTCGAATAGCATAGAACAGATTACAGTAGGCTAAGTTAGGGTAGGGTAGGGTAGAATAGAGTGCAGTAGAACAGAACAGAACAGAACTGAAAGAATAGAGTCGAGACGAGCAGAGTATAGAAGAGTAGAGTAGAGCAGAGTCGAACATTGTCGAATAGGGCCAAATAGAGCCCAAAAGAGCTAAATGGATAGAAACCAAGATGAATCACGCCGAATCCCGTGGAATCGTGCCGTATCGCGTTGAATCCCGTCGAATTGCATTGAATCTGATCAATTCCAATCCAATCCAATCCAATCAATTAGAATAGACTAGAGTAGGGTAGAGTACAATACAATACAGTAGAGAATAGTTTAGGATGGAGTAGAATGGTGTAGCATGGAGTCGAGTGGAGTCGAAAAGAGATAATAGAGTTGAGTAGAGTCTAATAGAGCCGAATAGAGCTGAATAGAGCCTATTCGAGCTGACTAGAGCCGAATGGAGCCGATTAGAGCTGAATCGAACCGATTTGAGCCGATTGGGGATGAATGGAGTGGAAAGGAGCCGATTTGAGCCGAATCGCATGGAGATGCGTGGAATCGAATCCAGTAGAATAGATTAGATTAGGGTAGGATGGAATAGAGTAGACTTGAACACAGTAGAAGAGAATGGAAAGGATACAATAGAATAGAGTAGAAAAGGGTAGAGCAGAGCAGAATAGTGTAGAGTAGAATAGAGTAGAGTAGAACAGAGTCGAATCAAGCTGAATGGAGACGAAACGAGACAAATCGCGTCGAATGGTGTCGAATCCCATCGAATCAATTACAGTAGGGAATAGTAGAAGAGCGTAGAATGGAGTAGAATGGTGTGCAATGGAATCGAGTAGAGTAGAAAAGAGCTGAAGAGAGCCGAAGAGGGCCAAAGAGGGCCAAATCGAGCTGAACCGAGAGAAATCGAGCCGAATCCAGTGAATCGAGCCTAACGGAGCCAAATCGAGCCTAATCGAGCTGAATCGACACTATTCGAGACAAATGGAGCCGAATGGACATGAATCACACCGATTCGGCCCCTAGTCACGTCAAAATTTCTCGAATTCAATTGAATAGACTAGAGTAGGGGAGGTTCGGGTAGGCTAGAGTAGGGTAGAATAGAGTAGAATAGAATAAAACAGAACAGAACACAACAAAATAGAACAGAACAACACAGAACGAATACAGAAAAGAGTAGGCTAGAGTAGAGTAGAGGGGAATAGAGTAGAGTAGAATAGATTTGAACAGAGCCAAATCGAGATGAATCACGTTGAAATGGGTTGAATCAAATCCAGTCAAGTGGATTACAATACCTTAGAGTTGGGTAGCATAGGGTAGGGTAGAATAGAGTAGAATAGTACAGAACAGAGTAGAAACAATACAATAGAGTAGAGTAGAATAGAGCTGAATAGAGCCAAATGCAGACAAAATGAGAGGAATCGTGTAGAAGCAAGTAGAGTAAATTAGAGTGGTGTTGGGTAGGGTAGAGCAGAATAGAGTAGAATAGTGTGGAATGAATAGAATGGAGTAGAATGGAGTCAAGTAGAAACGAATAGAGTAGAAGAGAGTCGAATAGAGCAGAATAGGGCCGAAGAAGGCCAAATCGAGCAGATTCGAAGCGATTCAAGCCAAAACAAGCTGAATGGAGCCTAACTGAGCCGAATAGAGCCAAATCGAGCCGAATCGAGCCGATTCAAGCTTCATCGCCTGGAATCGCGTTCAACGCGTCAAATCCAATCGAGACGTATAGATTAGAGAAGGGGAGGGGAGGGGAGAATAGAACAGAGTAGAGTGGAATAGAAGAGATTAGAACAGAATAGAAGGAACAGAATCGAGTGGAAAAGAGTAGAGTCGAATACAGTCGAATAGAGCCGAATAAGCTGAATAGAGACGAATGGAGCTGAATACAGCCGAAAAGAGCTGTATACTGCCGAATCACACCTAATCGAGTGGAATCAAGCAGAATCGCACTGACTGTCACCGAACAGCGTCGAATCGAATCAGGTCGAATCGAGTCGAGTCACATCGTTTTGAATCAAACAAGGTCAAATCGCTTCATATCGTGTCGAATCCCATCGAATCACGTCGAATAACTTCGAATTGCGTCAAACCTCAGAGAATCCTACTGAATCACGTCGAGTCGCATGGAATCTCATCAAATCCCTTCGGATTTGCCGAATCCAGTCAAGTCCTATCAAATCGCTTTGCACGGAATCGAATTGAATCCAATAGATTAAAGTAGGGTAGGTTCGAGTGGGGTGCCGTTGGGTCGGGTAGGGTAGAATAGAATAGAGTACAACAGAATAGGAGAGAATAGAACAGAACAGAAAGAATACAACAGAATAGAATAGAGTCAAAGAGAGAGAACATAGCCGAATTGAGCCGAGTGGAGACAAAACGAGACGAATCACGTCCGGTTGCTTCGAATCGCGTCAAATCAAATCGAATCGATTAGAAGAGATTAGGGTAGGGAAGGGTAGAATAGAAGAGAGGAAAATAGTGAGGAATGGAGTTGAACGGAGTCCAATAGAGACGGATAGATATGAACAGAGTACAAAAGAGTCTAATAGAGCAGAATAGGGCCGAATAGGCCCAAATAAGGCCTAATTGAGCAGAATCCAGCAGAATCGATGGAATTCGAGCCTAATCGAGCCGAATGGAGTGAAATGGAGCCAAGTCGGGCCGAATAGAGCCGATTCGAACTGAATCGAGCTGATTCAAGCCTAATCGCGTCAAATCGCGTGGAAATACGTCACATCGAATCTAATCAAATAGATTAGGGAAGGGTAGGGGAGGGGCGGGTGGGTAGAATAGAACAGAATAGTACAGAATAGAATATAGTACAGTAGGGTAGAGTAGAGAGAGTAAAGCAGACAAGAGTAGAGCAGAGTAGAATTGAGTCAAATAGAGTCAAAGAGTGCAGGATATAGCTGAATAGAGCCAATTCTGGCCGAATCGAGTCAAATGGAAACAAAACGAGATGAATCACACCGAATTGCTTCGAATCGCATCCAATCGAATAGATTAGAGTATCGTAGGGTAGAGTAGAACAGAATAGAGTAGAATAGTGTAGAATGGAGAAGAGTGGAGTCAAATGGAGTCGAACAGAGACAAATAGAGTAGAAAAGAGTCGAATCGAGCCAAATAGGGCCGAATAAGGCTGAACCGAGTGGAAACGAGCTGAATTGAAGCGATTCGAGCCAAATCGAGCTGAATCGAGCTGATGTTGCGGAATCGAGCCGACTCAAGCGTGATGGTGCCCGGTCGCATCGAAATGCTTTGAATCGAATCAAATGGAATCGATTAGAATAGGTTAGGGTGGGGTAGTTTATGATAGGAAGACTAGGGTAGATGCAAGTAGACTACATTAGAGTAGACAAGAGAAGGCTAGAGTAGAAGCCTAGACTAGTAAGCTGGACTAGTCAGCTAGACTAGTGGCATAGAGCAGTAGCCTAGACAACTAGTCTTGAAGAGTACCCTAAGTCAGTAAGCTGAACGAGTACCCTTGCCTGAACTCTTAGCCTAATCTAGTACCCTTGCCTTAACTAGTAGTCCTAACAAGTACCCTTGCCTTAACCAGTAGTCTTCACTAGTACCCTTGCCTTCACTAGTAGTATGTCCTTAACAAGTAGCCTGAACTGGTACCCTTGCCTTAACCAGTACCCTCAACAAGTACCCATGCCTTAACTAGTAGCCTGGCCTTAACTAGTGCCCTGCCCATAAGTAGTAGCCTGAACTAGTACCCTTGCCTTAAGGAGTACCCTTGCCCGAACTACTCCCCTTAATTAGGACCCTTATTGAGTAACCCTAAGTAGTAGAGTATGGTACGGTGGGGTAGCATAGGGTAGGGAAGCATACGGTGGAACAGAGAAAATAGAAGGAAATAGAATAGAACAGCATAGGTCAGGGTAGGTTAGCTTAGTGTAGGGTATGGTAGAGTAGCATAGGATGGAATCGAGAAAATAGAAAAGGAGACTAGAAAAGAGCAGACTAGATTAGGATAGGCTAGGGTGGGGGAGGGTTTTGTAGAATACAGTAGTGTAGAATGGAATAGAATGGTGTGGAATGGAGTCAAATGGATTCGAACACAGATGCAGAGAGTAGAAAAGAGTTGAATAGAGCCGAATAACGCTGAATAGGACCACATATGGCCAAAATGAGCCTAATCGAGTCGAGTCGACCAGATTCGGGATGAATGGAGCCTAGTGGAGCTGAAACGAGCCAAATAGAGACAAACTGAACCCAGCAAAATCGAGCCAAAACACACTTAATTGCATCCTATTGCATCGGATCTCGTCGAATTCCATCAAATCCCACCAAAACGCATCAAATCTCGCGGAATCTCACCGAATCCCGTCGAATTGTCTCAAATCGGGTCGAATGGTGTCAAACTGAATGGAATCGAATTAAATTGAATAGATTAGAGTAGTGTAGGTTAGACTGGGATTCAGTAGGGAAGGGCACAGAAGAATAGAATAGAGTAGAACAGAAGAGAATACCAAGAGTAGAATGGAGTAGAGTTGAGTAGAGTGGAATAGTCAGAGTCGGGTAGTGCAGAATATAGATGAATAGATCCAATTCAAGCCCAATCGATTCGAATGGAGAGGAAAGGAGACAAATCGTGATGAATCGAATCGATTAGAATAGATTAGAGTAGGGTAGGGTAGAACAGAATAGAATAGAGTAGAAAAGAGTAGAGTGGTGTGGAAGGGAGTTGAATGGAGCCAAATAGAGACAAATAAAGTAGAAAGGGTTGAGTAGAGCTGAGCAGGGCTGAATAAGATTCACTCGAGCCTAATTATGCTGAATTGAGCAGAATCGAGACGAATTGACCCAATTCAAGCCAAATAGAGCTAAATCGAGCCGATTCAAGCCTAATCACATGGAATCGCGTCGAAATGCGTTGAATCGAATAGATTAGAGTAGAGGAGGGTACGGCAGGAGAGGCTAGACTACAACACAACACAATAGAAAGAAGAGAATAGAATTAAGTAGAGTCGGGTCCAGTAGAATAGAGTCAAATCGAGCTGAAGAGAGCCGAAAAGAGCCAAACAGAGCTGAATACAGCCGAATTGACCAAATTCAAGGTGAATCGAGATGAATCATGTCGAGTCGTTTGAAACGTGTCGAATCGAATCAAATAGATTAGTGTGGGGAAGGTAAGGTTAGGGTAGGGTAGAGAAGAATAGAATAGAGTAGAATAGAACAGAACAGAAAGAATCGAGTAGACTAGAGTCAAATAGAGTCGAATACTGCCAAAAAGAGCCGAATAGAGTGGAAAAGAGCCGAATAGAACCGAATCGAGTTTAATGGAGCAGAAAGGAGATGAATCGAGCCGATATGACCCGAATCAGGTCGAATCCCATTCAAGTGTGTCGAATAGCATAGAACAGATTACAGTAGGCTAAGTTAGGGTAGGGTAGGGTAGAATAGAGTGCAGTAGAACAGAACAGAACAGAACTGAAAGAATAGAGTCGAGACGAGCAGAGTATAGAAGAGTAGAGTAGAGCAGAGTCGAACATTGTCGAATAGGGCCAAATAGAGCCCAAAAGAGCTAAATGGATAGAAACCAAGATGAATCACGCCGAATCCCGTGGAATCGTGCCGTATCGCGTTGAATCCCGTCGAATTGCATTGAATCTGATCAATTCCAATCCAATCCAATCCAATCCAATCAATTAGAATAGACTAGAGTAGGGTAGAGTACAATACAATACAGTAGAGAATAGTTTAGGATGGAGTAGAATGGTGTAGCATGGAGTCGAGTGGAGTCGAAAAGAGATAATAGAGTTGAGTAGAGTCTAATAGAGCCGAATAGAGCTGAATAGAGCCTATTCGAGCTGACTAGAGCCGAATGGAGCCGATTAGAGCTGAATCGAACCGATTTGAGCCGATTGGGGATGAATGGAGTGGAAAGGAGCCGATTTGAGCCGAATCGCATGGAGATGCGTGGAATCGAATCCAGTAGAATAGATTAGATTAGGGTAGGATGGAATAGAGTAGACTTGAACACAGTAGAAGAGAATGGAAAGGATACAATAGAATAGAGTAGAAAAGGGTAGAGCAGAGCAGAATAGTGTAGAGTAGAATAGAGTAGAGTAGAACAGAGTCGAATCAAGCTGAATGGAGACGAAACGAGACAAATCGCGTCGAATGGCGTCGAATCCCATCGAATCAATTACAGTAGGGAATAGTAGAAGAGCGTAGAATGGAGTAGAATGGTGTGCAATGGAATCGAGTAGAGTAGAAAAGAGCTGAAGAGAGCCGAAGAGGGCCAAAGAGGGCCAAATCGAGCTGAACCGAGAGAAATCGAGCCGAATCCAGTGAATCGAGCCTAACGGAGCCAAATCGAGCCTAATCGAGCTGAATCGACACTATTCGAGACAAATGGAGCCGAATGGACATGAATCACACCGATTCGGCCCCTAGTCGCGTCAAAATTTCTCGAATTCAATTGAATAGACTAGAGTAGGGGAGGTTCGGGTAGGCTAGAGTAGGGTAGAATAGAGTAGAATAGAATAAAACAGAACAGAACACAACAAAATAGAACAGAACAACACAGAACGAATACAGAAAAGAGTAGGCTAGAGTAGAGTAGAGGGGAATAGAGTAGAGTAGAATAGATTTGAACAGAGCCAAATCGAGATGAATCACGTTGAAATGGGTTGAATCAAATCCAATCAAGTGGATTACAATACCTTAGAGTTGGGTAGCATAGGGTAGGGTAGAATAGAGTAGAATAGTACAGAACAGAGTAGAAACAATACAATAGAGTAGAGTAGAATAGAGCTGAATAGAGCCAAATGCAGACAAAATGAGAGGAATCGTGTAGAAGCAAGTAGAGTAAATTAGAGTGGTGTTGGGTAGGGTAGAGCAGAATAGAGTAGAATAGTGTGGAATGAATAGAATGGAGTAGAATGGAGTCAAGTAGAAACGAATAGAGTAGAAGAGAGTCGAATAGAGCAGAATAGGGCCGAAGAAGGCCAAATCGAGCAGATTCGAAGCGATTCAAGCCAAAACAAGCTGAATGGAGCCTAACTGAGCCGAATAGAGCCAAATCGAGCCGAATCGAGCCGATTCAAGCTTCATCGCCTGGAATCGCGTTCAACGCGTCAAATCCAATCGAGACGTATAGATTAGAGAAGGGAAGGGGAGGGGAGGGGAGAATAGAACAGAGTAGAGTGGAATAGAAGAGATTAGAACAGAATAGAAGGAACAGAATCGAGTGGAAAAGAGTAGAGTCGAATACAGTCGAATAGAGCCGAATAAGCTGAATAGAGACGAATGGAGCTGAATACAGCCGAAAAGAGCTGTATACTGCCGAATCACACCTAATCGAGTGGAATCAAGCAGAATCGCACTGACTGTCACCGAACAGCGTCGAATCGAATCAGGTCGAATCGAGTCGAGTCACATCGTTTTGAATCAAACAAGGTCAAATCGCTTCATATCGTGTCGAATCCCATCGAATCACGTCGAATAACTTCGAATTGCGTCAAACCTCAGAGAATCCTACTGAATCACGTCGAGTCGCATGGAATCTCATCAAATCCCTTCGGATTTGCCGAATCCAGTCAAGTCCTATCAAATCGCTTTGCACGGAATCGAATTGAATCCAATAGATTAAAGTAGGGTAGGTTCGAGTGGGGTGCCGTTGGGTCGGGTAGGGTAGAATAGAATAGAGTACAACAGAATAGGAGAGAATAGAACAGAACAGAAAGAATACAACAGAATAGAATAGAGTCAAAGAGAGAGAACATAGCCGAATTGAGCCGAGTGGAGACAAAACGAGACGAATCACGTCCGGTTGCTTCGAATCGCGTCAAATCAAATCGAATCGATTAGAAGAGATTAGGGTAGGGAAGGGTAGAATAGAAGAGAGGAAAATAGTGAGGAATGGAGTTGAACGGAGTCCCATAGAGACGGATAGATATGAACAGAGTACAAAAGAGTCTAATAGAGCAGAATAGGGCCGAATAGGCCCAAATAAGGCCTAATTGAGCAGAATCCAGCAGAATCGATGGAATTCGAGCCTAATCGAGCCGAATGGAGTGAAATGGAGCCAAGTCGGGCCGAATAGAGCCGATTCGAACTGAATCGAGCTGATTCAAGCCTAATCGCGTCAAATCGCGTGGAAATACGTCACATCGAATCTAATCAAATAGATTAGGGAAGGGGAGGGGAGGGGCGGGTGGGTAGAATAGAACAGAATAGTACAGAATAGAATATAGTACAGTAGGGTAGAGTAGAGAGAGTAAAGCAGACAAGAGTAGAGCAGAGTAGAATTGAGTCAAATAGAGTCAAAGAGTGCAGGATATAGCTGAATAGAGCCAATTCTGGCCGAATCGAGTCAAATGGAAACAAAACGAGATGAATCACACCGAATTGCTTCGAATCGCATCCAATCGAATAGATTAGAGTATCGTAGGGTAGAGTAGAACAGAATAGAGTAGAATAGTGTAGAATGGAGAAGAGTGGAGTCAAATGGAGTCGAACAGAGACAAATAGAGTAGAAAAGAGTCGAATCGAGCCAAATAGGGCCGAATAAGGCTGAACCGAGTGGAAACGAGGTGAATTGAAGCGATTCGAGCCAAATCGAGCTGAATCGAGCTGATGTTGCGGAATCGAGCCGACTCAAGCGTGATGGTGCCCGGTCGCATCGAAATGCTTTGAATCGAATCAAATGGAATCGATTAGAATAGGTTAGGGTAGGGTAGTTTATGATAGGAAGACTAGGGTAGATGCAAGTAGACTACATTAGAGTAGACAAGAGAAGGCTAGAGTAGAAGCCTAGACTAGTAAGCTGGACTAGTCAGCTAGACTAGTGGCATAGAGCAGTAGCCTAGACAACTAGTCTTGAAGAGTACCCTAAGTCAGTAAGCTGAACGAGTACCCTTGCCTGAACTCTTAGCCTAATCTAGTACCCTTGCCTTAACTAGTAGTCCTAACAAGTACCCTTGCCTTAACCAGTAGTCTTCACTAGTACCCTTGCCTTCACTAGTAGTATGTCCTTAACAAGTAGCCTGAACTGGTACCCTTGCCTTAACCAGTACCCTCAACAAGTACCCATGCCTTAACTAGTAGCCTGGCCTTAACTAGTGCCCTGCCCATAAGTAGTAGCCTGAACTAGTACCCTTGCCTTAAGGAGTACCCTTGCCCGAACTACTCCCCTTAATTAGGACCCTTATTGAGTAACCCTAAGTAGTAGAGTATGGTACGGTGGGGTAGCATAGGGTAGGGAAGCATACGGTGGAACAGAGAAAATAGAAGGAAATAGAATAGAACAGCATAGGTCAGGGTAGGTTAGCTTAGTGTAGGGTATGGTAGAGTAGCATAGGATGGAATCGAGAAAATAGAAAAGGAGACTAGAAAAGAGCAGACTAGATTAGGATAGGCTAGGGTGGGGGAGGGTTTTGTAGAATACAGTAGTGTAGAATGGAATAGAATGGTGTGGAATGGAGTCAAATGGATTCGAACACAGATGCAGAGAGTAGAAAAGAGTTGAATAGAGCCGAATAACGCTGAATAGGACCACATATGGCCAAAATGAGCCGAATCGAGTCGAGTCGACCAGATTCGGGATGAATGGAGCCTAGTGGAGCTGAAACGAGCCAAATAGAGACAAACTGAACCCAGCAAAATCGAGCCAAAACACACTTAATTGCATCCTATTGCATCGGATCTCGTCGAATTCCATCAAATCCCACCAAAACGCATCAAATCTCGCGGAATCTCACCGAATCCCGTCGAATTGTCTCAAATCGGGTCGAATGGTGTCAAACTGAATGGAATCGAATTAAATTGAATAGATTAGAGTAGTGTAGGTTAGACTGGGATTCAGTAGGGAAGGGCACAGAAGAATAGAATAGAGTAGAACAGAAGAGAATACCAAGAGTAGAATGGAGTAGAGTTGAGTAGAGTGGAATAGTCAGAGTCGGGTAGTGCAGAATATAGATGAATAGATCCAATTCAAGCCCAATCGATTCGAATGGAGAGGAAAGGAGACAAATCGTGATGAATCGAATCGATTAGAATAGATTAGAGTAGGGTAGGGTAGAACAGAATAGAATAGAGTAGAAAAGAGTAGAGTGGTGTGGAAGGGAGTTGAATGGAGCCAAATAGAGACAAATAAAGTAGAAAGGGTTGAGTAGAGCTGAGCAGGGCTGAATAAGATTCACTCGAGCCTAATTATGCTGAATTGAGCAGAATCGAGACGAATTGACCCAATTCAAGCCAAATAGAGCTAAATCGAGCCGATTCAAGCCTAATCACATGGAATCGCGTCGAAATGCGTTGAATCGAATAGATTAGAGTAGAGGAGGGTACGGCAGGAGAGGCTAGACTACAACACAACACAACACAACACAACACAACACAATAGAAAGAAGAGAATAGAATTAAGTAGAGTCGGGTCCAGTAGAATAGAGTCAAATTGAGCTGAAGAGAGCCGAAAAGAGCCAAACAGAGCTGAATACAGCCGAATTGACCAAATTCAAGGTGAATCGAGATGAATCATGTCGAGTCGTTTGAAACGTGTCGAATCGAATCAAATAGATTAGTGTGGGGAAGGTAAGGTTAGGGTAGGGTAGAGAAGAATAGAATAGAGTAGAATAGAACAGAACAGAAAGAATCGAGTAGACTAGAGTCAAATAGAGTCGAATACTGCCAAAAAGAGCCGAATAGAGTGGAAAAGAGCCGAATAGAACCGAATCGAGTTTAATGGAGCAGAAAGGAGATGAATCGAGCCGATATGACCCGAATCAGGTCGAATCCCATTCAAGTGTGTCGAATAGCATAGAACAGATTACAGTAGGCTAAGTTAGGGTAGGGTAGGGTAGAATAGAGTGCAGTAGAACAGAACAGAACAGATCTGAAAGAATAGAGTCGAGACGAGCAGAGTATAGAAGAGTAGAGTAGAGCAGAGTCGAACATTGTCGAATAGGGCCAAATAGAGCCCAAAAGAGCTAAATGGATAGAAACCAAGATGAATCACGCCGAATCCCGTGGAATCGTGCCGTATCGCGTTGAATCCCGTCGAATTGCATTGAATCTGATCAATTCCAATCCAATCCAATCCAATCAATTAGAATAGACTAGAGTAGGGTAGAGTACAATACAATACAGTAGAGAATAGTTTAGGATGGAGTAGAATGGTGCAGCATGGAGTCGAGTGGAGTCGAAAAGAGATAATAGAGTTGAGTAGAGTCTAATAGAGCCGAATCGAGCTGAATAGAGCCTATTCGAGCTGACTAGAGCCGAATGGAGCCGATTAGAGCTGAATCGAACCGATTTGAGCCGATTGGGGATGAATGGAGTGGAAAGGAGCCGATTTGAGCCGAATCGCATGGAGATGCGTGGAATCGAATCCAGTAGAATAGATTAGATTAGGGTAGGATGGAATAGAGTAGACTTGAACACAGTAGAAGAGAATGGAAAGGATACAATAGAATAGAGTAGAAAAGGGTAGAGCAGAGCAGAATAGTGTAGAGTAGAATAGAGTAGAGTAGAACAGAGTCGAATCAAGCTGAATGGAGACGAAACGAGACAAATCGCGTCGAATGGCGTCGAATCCCATCGAATCAATTACAGTAGGGAATAGTAGAAGAGCGTAGAATGGAGTAGAATGGTGTGCAATGGAATCGAGTAGAGTAGAAAAGAGCTGAAGAGAGCCGAAGAGGGCCAAAGAGGGCCAAATCGAGCTGAACCGAGAGAAATCGAGCCGAATCCAGTGAATCGAGCCTAACGGAGCCAAATCGAGCCTAATCGAGCTGAATCGACACTATTCGAGACAAATGGAGCCGAATGGACATGAATCACACCGATGCGGCCCCTAGTCGCGTCAAAGTTTCTCGAATTCAATTGAATAGACTAGAGTAGGGGAGGTTCGGGTAGGCTAGAGTAGGGTAGAATAGAGTAGAATAGAATAAAACAGAACAGAACACAACAAAATAGAACAGAACAACACAGAACGAATACAGAAAAGAGTAGGCTAGAGTAGAGTAGAGGGGAATAGAGTAGAGTAGAATAGATTTGAACAGAGCCAAATCGAGACGAATCACGTTGAAATGGGTTGAATCAAATCCAATCAAGTGGATTACAATACCTTAGAGTTGGGTAGCATAGGGTAGGGTAGAATAGAGTAGAATAGTACAGAACAGAGTAGAAACAATACAATAGAGTAGAGTAGAATAGAGCTGAATAGAGCCAAATGCAGACAAAATGAGAGGAATCGTGTAGAAGCAAGTAGAGTAAATTAGAGTGGTGTTGGGTAGGGTAGAGCAGAATAGAGTAGAATAGTGTGGAATGAATAGAATGGAGTAGAATGGAGTCAAGTAGAAACGAATAGAGTAGAAGAGAGTCGAATAGAGCAGAATAGGGCCGAAGAAGGCCAAATCGAGCAGATTCGAAGCGATTCAAGCCAAAACAAGCTGAATGGAGCCTAACTGAGCCGAATAGAGCCAAATCGAGCCGAATCGAGCCGATTCAAGCTTCATCGCCTGGAATCGCGTTCAACGCGTCAAATCCAATCGAGACGTATAGATTAGAGAAGGGGAGGGGAGGGGAGAATAGAACAGAGTAGAGTGGAATAGAAGAGATTAGAACAGAATAGAAGGAACAGAATCGAGTGGAAAAGAGTAGAGTCGAATACAGTCGAATAGAGCCGAATAAGCTGAATAGAGACGAATGGAGCTGAATACAGCCGAAAAGAGCTGTATACTGCCGAATCACACCTAATCGAGTGGAATCAAGCAGAATCGCACTGACTGTCACCGAACAGCGTCGAATCGAATCAGGTCGAATCGAGTCGAGTCACATCGTTTTGAATCAAACAAGGTCAAATCGCTTCATATCGTGTCGAATCCCATCGAATCACGTCGAATAACTTCGAATTGCGTCAAACCTCAGAGAATCCTACTGAATCACGTCGAGTCGCATGGAATCTCATCAAATCCCTTCAGATTTGCCGAATCCAGTCAAGTCCTATCAAATCGCTTTGCACGGAATCGAATTGAATCCAATAGATTAAAGTAGGGTAGGTTCGGGTGGGGTGCCGTTGGGTCGGGTAGGGTAGAATAGAATAGAGTACCACAGAACAGGAGAGAATAGAACAGAACAGAAAGAATACAACAGAATAGAATAGAGTCAAAGAGAGAGAACATAGCCGAATTGAGCCGAGTGGAGACAAAACGAGACGAATCACGTCCGGTTGCTTCGAATCGCGTCAAATCAAATCGAATCGATTAGAAGAGATTAGGGTAGGGAAGGGTAGAATAGAAGAGAGGAAAATAGTGAGGAATGGAGTTGAACGGAGTCCCATAGAGACGGATAGATATGAACAGAGTACAAAAGAGTCTAATAGAGCAGAATAGGGCCGAATAGGCCCAAATAAGGCCTAATTGAGCAGAATCCAGCAGAATCGATGGAATTCGAGCCTAATCGAGCCGAATGGAGTGAAATGGAGCCAAGTCGGGCCGAATAGAGCCGATTCGAACTGAATCGAGCTGATTCAAGCCTAATCGCGTCAAATCGTGTGGAAATACGTCACATCGAATCTAATCAAATAGATTAGGGAAGGGGAGGGGAGGGGCGGGTGGGTAGAATAGAACAGAATAGTACAGAATAGAATATAGTACAGTAGGGTAGAGTAGAGAGAGTAAAGCAGACAAGAGTAGAGCAGAGTAGAATTGAGTCAAATAGAGTCAAAGAGTGCAGGATATAGCTGAATAGAGCCAATTCTGGCCGAATCGAGTCAAATGGAAACAAAACGAGATGAATCACACCGAATTGCTTCGAATCGCATCCAATCGAATAGATTAGAGTATCGTAGGGTAGAGTAGAACAGAATAGCGTAGAATGGAGAAGAGTGGAGTCAAATGGAGTCGAACAGAGACAAATAGAGTACAAAAGAGTCGAATCGAGCCAAATAGGGCCGAATAAGGCTGAACCGAGTGGAAACGAGCTGAATTGAAGCGATTCGAGCCAAATCGAGCTGAATCGCGCTGATGTTGCGGAATCGAGCCGACTCAAGCGTGATGGTGTCCGGTCGCATCGAAATGCTTTGAATCGAATCAAATGGAATCGATTAGAATAGGTTAGGGTAGGGTAGTTTATGATAGGAAGACTAGGGTAGATGCAAGTAGACTACATTAGAGTAGACAAGAGAAGGCTAGAGTAGAAGCCTAGACTAGTAAGCTGGACTAGTCAGCTAGACTAGTGGCATAGAGCAGTAGCCTAGACAACTAGTCTTGAAGAGTACCCTAAGTCAGTAAGCTGAACGAGTACCCTTGCCTGAACTCTTAGCCTAATCTAGTACCCTTGCCTTAACTAGTAGTCCTAACAAGTACCCTTGCCTTAACCAGTAGTCTTCACTAGTACCCTTGCCTTCACTAGTAGTATGTCCTTAACAAGTAGCCTGAACTGGTACCCTTGCCTTAACCAGTACCCTCAATAAGTACCCATGCCTTAACTAGTAGCCTGGCCTTAACTAGTGCCCTGCCCATAAGTAGTAGCCTGAACTAGTACCCTTGCCTTAAGGAGTACCCTTGCCCGAACTACTCCCCTTAATTAGGACCCTTATTGAGTAACCCTAAGTAGTAGAGTATGGTACGGTGGGGTAGCATAGGGTAGGGAAGCATACGGTGGAACAGAGAAAATAGAAGGAAATAGAATAGAACAGCATAGGTCAGGGTAGGTTAGCTTAGTGTAGGGTATGGTAGAGTAGCATAGGATGGAATCGAGAAAATAGAAAAGGAGACTAGAAAAGAGCAGACTAGATTAGGATAGGCTAGGGTGGGGGAGGGTTTTGTAGAATACAGTAGTGTAGAATGGAATAGAATGGTGTGGAATGGAGTCAAATGGATTCGAACACAGATGCAGAGAGTAGAAAAGAGTTGAATAGAGCCGAATAACGCTGAATAGGACCACATATGGCCAAAATGAGCCGAATCGAGTCGAGTCGACCAGATTCGGGATGAATGGAGCCTAGTGGAGCTGAAACGAGCCAAATAGAGACAAACTGAACCCAGCAAAATCGAGCCAAAACACACTTAATTGCATCCTATTGCATCGGATCTCGTCGAATTCCATCAAATCCCACCAAAACGCATCAAATCTCGCGGAATCTCACCGAATCCCGTCGAATTGTCTCAAATCGGGTCGAATGGTGTCAAACTGAATGGAATCGAATTAAATTGAATAGATTAGAGTAGTGTAGGTTAGACTGGGATTCAGTAGGGAAGGGCACAGAAGAATAGAATAGAGTAGAACAGAAGAGAATACCAAGAGTAGAATGGAGTAGAGTTGAGTAGAGTGGAATAGTCAGAGTCGGGTAGTGCAGAATATAGATGAATAGATCCAATTCAAGCCCAATCGATTCGAATGGAGAGGAAAGGAGACAAATCGTGATGAATCGAATCGATTAGAATAGATTAGAGTAGGGTAGGGTAGAACAGAATAGAATAGAGTAGAAAAGAGTAGAGTGGTGTGGAAGGGAGTTGAATGGAGCCAAATAGAGACAAATAAAGTAGAAAGGGTTGAGTAGAGCTGAGCAGGGCTGAATAAGATTCACTCGAGCCTAATTATGCTGAATTGAGCAGAATCGAGACGAATTGACCCAATTCAAGCCAAATAGAGCTAAATCGAGCCGATTCAAGCCTAATCACATGGAATCGCGTCGAAATGCGTTGAATCGAATAGATTAGAGTAGAGGAGGGTACGGCAGGAGAGGCTAGACTACAACACAACACAACACAACACAATAGAAAGAAGAGAATAGAATTAAGTAGAGTCGGGTCCAGTAGAATAGAGTCAAATTGAGCTGAAGAGAGCCGAAAAGAGCCAAACAGAGCTGAATACAGCCGAATTGACCAAATTCAAGGTGAATCGAGATGAATCATGTCGAGTCGTTTGAAACGTGTCGAATCGAATCAAATAGATTAGTGTGGGGAAGGTAAGGTTAGGGTAGGGTAGAGAAGAATAGAATAGAGTAGAATAGAACAGAACAGAAAGAATCGAGTAGACTAGAGTCAAATAGAGTCGAATACTGCCAAAAAGAGCCGAATAGAGTGGAAAAGAGCCGAATAGAACCGAATCGAGTTTAATGGAGCAGAAAGGAGATGAATCGAGCCGATATGACCCGAATCAGGTCGAATCCCATTCAAGTGTGTCGAATAGCATAGAACAGATTACAGTAGGCTAAGTTAGGGTAGGGTAGGGTAGAATAGAGTGCAGTAGAACAGAACAGAACAGAACTGAAAGAATAGAGTCGAGACGAGCAGAGTATAGAAGAGTAGAGTAGAGCAGAGTCGAACATTGTCGAATAGGGCCAAATAGAGCCCAAAAGAGCTAAATGGATAGAAACCAAGATGAATCACGCCGAATCCCGTGGAATCGTGCCGTATCGCGTTGAATCCCGTCGAATTGCATTGAATCTGATCAATTCCAATCCAATCCAATCCAATCAATTAGAATAGACTAGAGTAGGGTAGAGTACAATACAATACAGTAGAGAATAGTTTAGGATGGAGTAGAATGGTGTAGCATGGAGTCGAGTGGAGTCGAAAAGAGATAATAGAGTTGAGTAGAGTCTAATAGAGCCGAATCGAGCTGAATAGAGCCTATTCGAGCTGACTAGAGCCGAATGGAGCCGATTAGAGCTGAATCGAACCGATTTGAGCCGATTGGGGATGAATGGAGTGGAAAGGAGCCGATTTGAGCCGAATCGCATGGAGATGCGTGGAATCGAATCCAGTAGAATAGATTAGATTAGGGTAGGATGGAATAGAGTAGACTTGAACACAGTAGAAGAGAATGGAAAGGATACAATAGAATAGAGTAGAAAAGGGTAGAGCAGAGCAGAATAGTGTAGAGTAGAATAGAGTAGAGTAGAACAGAGTCGAATCAAGCTGAATGGAGACGAAACGAGACAAATCGCGTCGAATGGCGTCGAATCCCATCGAATCAATTACAGTAGGGAATAGTAGAAGAGCGTAGAATGGAGTAGAATGGTGTGCAATGGAATCGAGTAGAGTAGAAAAGAGCTGAAGAGAGCCGAAGAGGGCCAAAGAGGGCCAAATCGAGCTGAACCGAGAGAAATCGAGCCGAATCCAGTGAATCGAGCCTAACGGAGCCAAATCGAGCCTAATCGAGCTGAATCGACACTATTCGAGACAAATGGAGCCGAATGGACATGAATCACACCGATGCGGCCCCTAGTCGCGTCAAAGTTTCTCGAATTCAATTGAATAGACTAGAGTAGGGGAGGTTCGGGTAGGCTAGAGTAGGGTAGAATAGAGTAGAATAGAATAAAACAGAACAGAACACAACAAAATAGAACAGAACAACACAGAACGAATACAGAAAAGAGTAGGCTAGAGTAGAGTAGAGGGGAATAGAGTAGAGTAGAATAGATTTGAACAGAGCCAAATCGAGACGAATCACGTTGAAATGGGTTGAATCAAATCCAATCAAGTGGATTACAATACCTTAGAGTTGGGTAGCATAGGGTAGGGTAGAATAGAGTAGAATAGTACAGAACAGAGTAGAAACAATACAATAGAGTAGAGTAGAATAGAGCTGAATAGAGCCAAATGCAGACAAAATGAGAGGAATCGTGTAGAAGCAAGTAGAGTAAATTAGAGTGGTGTTGGGTAGGGTAGAGCAGAATAGAGTAGAATAGTGTGGAATGAATAGAATGGAGTAGAATGGAGTCAAGTAGAAACGAATAGAGTAGAAGAGAGTCGAATAGAGCAGAATAGGGCCGAAGAAGGCCAAATCGAGCAGATTCGAAGCGATTCAAGCCAAAACAAGCTGAATGGAGCCTAACTGAGCCGAATAGAGCCAAATCGAGCCGAATCGAGCCGATTCAAGCTTCATCGCCTGGAATCGCGTTCAACGCGTCAAATCCAATCGAGACGTATAGATTAGAGAAGGGGAGGGGAGGGGAGAATAGAACAGAGTAGAGTGGAATAGAAGAGATTAGAACAGAATAGAAGGAACAGAATCGAGTGGAAAAGAGTAGAGTCGAATACAGTCGAATAGAGCCGAATAAGCTGAATAGAGACGAATGGAGCTGAATACAGCCGAAAAGAGCTGTATACTGCCGAATCACACCTAATCGAGTGGAATCAAGCAGAATCGCACTGACTGTCACCGAACAGCGTCGAATCGAATCAGGTCGAATCGAGTCGAGTCACATCGTTTTGAATCAAACAAGGTCAAATCGCTTCATATCGTGTCGAATCCCATCGAATCACGTCGAATAACTTCGAATTGCGTCAAACCTCAGAGAATCCTACTGAATCACGTCGAGTCGCATGGAATCTCATCAAATCCCTTCAGATTTGCCGAATCCAGTCAAGTCCTATCAAATCGCTTTGCACGGAATCGAATTGAATCCAATAGATTAAAGTAGGGTAGGTTCGGGTGGGGTGCCGTTGGGTCGGGTAGGGTAGAATAGAATAGAGTACAACAGAATAGGAGAGAATAGAACAGAACAGAAAGAATACAACAGAATAGAATAGAGTCAAAGAGAGAGAACATAGCCGAATTGAGCCGAGTGGAGACAAAACGAGACGAATCACGTCCGGTTGCTTCGAATCGCGTCAAATCAAATCGAATCGATTAGAAGAGATTAGGGTAGGGAAGGGTAGAATAGAAGAGAGGAAAATAGTGAGGAATGGAGTTGAACGGAGTCCAATAGAGACGGATAGATATGAACAGAGTACAAAAGAGTCTAATAGAGCAGAATAGGGCCGAATAGGCCCAAATAAGGCCTAATTGAGCAGAATCCAGCAGAATCGATGGAATTCGAGCCTAATCGAGCCGAATGGAGTGAAATGGAGCCAAGTCGGGCCGAATAGAGCCGATTCGAACTGAATCGAGCTGATTCAAGCCTAATCGCGTCAAATCGCGTGGAAATACGTCACATCGAATCTAATCAAATAGATTAGGGAAGGGTAGGGGAGGGGCGGGTGGGTAGAATAGAACAGAATAGTACAGAATAGAATATAGTACAGTAGGGTAGAGTAGAGAGAGTAAAGCAGACAAGAGTAGAGCAGAGTAGAATTGAGTCAAATAGAGTCAAAGAGTGCAGGATATAGCTGAATAGAGCCAATTCTGGCCGAATCGAGTCAAATGGAAACAAAACGAGATGAATCACACCGAATTGCTTCGAATCGCATCCAATCGAATAGATTAGAGTATCGTAGGGTAGAGTAGAACAGAATAGCGTAGAATGGAGAAGAGTGGAGTCAAATGGAGTCGAACAGAGACAAATAGAGTACAAAAGAGTCGAATCGAGCCAAATAGGGCCGAATAAGGCTGAACCGAGTGGAAACGAGCTGAATTGAAGCGATTCGAGCCAAATCGAGCTGAATCGAGCTGATGTTGCGGAATCGAGCCGACTCAAGCGTGATGGTGCCCGGTCGCATCGAAATGCTTTGAATCGAATCAAATGGAATCGATTAGAATAGGTTAGGGTAGGGTAGTTTATGATAGGAAGACTAGGGTAGATGCAAGTAGACTACATTAGAGTAGACAAGAGAAGGCTAGAGTAGAAGCCTAGACTAGTAAGCTGGACTAGTCAGCTAGACTAGTGGCATAGAGCAGTAGCCTAGACAACTAGTCTTGAAGAGTACCCTAAGTCAGTAAGCTGAACGAGTACCCTTGCCTGAACTCTTAGCCTAATCTAGTACCCTTGCCTTAACTAGTAGTCCTAACAAGTACCCTTGCCTTAACCAGTAGTCTTCACTAGTACCCTTGCCTTCACTAGTAGTATGTCCTTAACAAGTAGCCTGAACTGGTACCCTTGCCTTAACCAGTACCCTCAACAAGTACCCATGCCTTAACTAGTAGCCTGGCCTTAACTAGTGCCCTGCCCATAAGTAGTAGCCTGAACTAGTACCCTTGCCTTAAGGAGTACCCTTGCCCGAACTACTCCCCTTAATTAGGACCCTTATTGAGTAACCCTAAGTAGTAGAGTATGGTACGGTGGGGTAGCATAGGGTAGGGAAGCATACGGTGGAACAGAGAAAATAGAAGGAAATAGAATAGAACAGCATAGGTCAGGGTAGGTTAGCTTAGTGTAGGGTATGGTAGAGTAGCATAGGATGGAATCGAGAAAATAGAAAAGGAGACTAGAAAAGAGCAGACTAGATTAGGATAGGCTAGGGTGGGGGAGGGTTTTGTAGAATACAGTAGTGTAGAATGGAATAGAATGGTGTGGAATGGAGTCAAATGGATTCGAACACAGATGCAGAGAGTAGAAAAGAGTTGAATAGAGCCGAATAACGCTGAATAGGACCACATATGGCCAAAATGAGCCTAATCGAGTCGAGTCGACCAGATTCGGGATGAATGGAGCCTAGTGGAGCTGAAACGAGCCAAATAGAGACAAACTGAACCCAGCAAAATCGAGCCAAAACACACTTAATTGCATCCTATTGCATCGGATCTCGTCGAATTCCATCAAATCCCACCAAAACGCATCAAATCTCGCGGAATCTCACCGAATCCCGTCGAATTGTCTCAAATCGGGTCGAATGGTGTCAAACTGAATGGAATCGAATTAAATTGAATAGATTAGAGTAGTGTAGGTTAGACTGGGATTCAGTAGGGAAGGGCACAGAAGAATAGAATAGAGTAGAACAGAAGAGAATACCAAGAGTAGAATGGAGTAGAGTTGAGTAGAGTGGAATAGTCAGAGTCGGGTAGTGCAGAATATAGATGAATAGATCCAATTCAAGCCCAATCGATTCGAATGGAGAGGAAAGGAGACAAATCGTGATGAATCGAATCGATTAGAATAGATTAGAGTAGGGTAGGGTAGAACAGAATAGAATAGAGTAGAAAAGAGTAGAGTGGTGTGGAAGGGAGTTGAATGGAGCCAAATAGAGACAAATAAAGTAGAAAGGGTTGAGTAGAGCTGAGCAGGGCTGAATAAGATTCACTCGAGCCTAATTATGCTGAATTGAGCAGAATCGAGACGAATTGACCCAATTCAAGCCAAATAGAGCTAAATCGAGCCGATTCAAGCCTAATCACATGGAATCGCGTCGAAATGCGTTGAATCGAATAGATTAGAGTAGAGGAGGGTACGGCAGGAGAGGCTAGACTACAACACAACACAACACAACACAATAGAAAGAAGAGAATAGAATTAAGTAGAGTCGGGTCCAGTAGAATAGAGTCAAATTGAGCTGAAGAGAGCCGAAAAGAGCCAAACAGAGCTGAATACAGCCGAATTGACCAAATTCAAGGTGAATCGAGATGAATCATGTCGAGTCGTTTGAAACGTGTCGAATCGAATCAAATAGATTAGTGTGGGGAAGGTAAGGTTAGGGTAGGGTAGAGAAGAATAGAATAGAGTAGAATAGAACAGAACAGAAAGAATCGAGTAGACTAGAGTCAAATAGAGTCGAATACTGCCAAAAAGAGCCGAATAGAGTGGAAAAGAGCCGAATAGAACCGAATCGAGTTTAATGGAGCAGAAAGGAGATGAATCGAGCCGATATGACCCGAATCAGGTCGAATCCCATTCAAGTGTGTCGAATAGCATAGAACAGATTACAGTAGGCTAAGTTAGGGTAGGGTAGGGTAGAATAGAGTGCAGTAGAACAGAACAGAACAGAACTGAAAGAATAGAGTCGAGACGAGCAGAGTATAGAAGAGTAGAGTAGAGCAGAGTCGAACATTGTCGAATAGGGCCAAATAGAGCCCAAAAGAGCTAAATGGATAGAAACCAAGATGAATCACGCCGAATCCCGTGGAATCGTGCCGTATCGCGTTGAATCCCGTCGAATTGCATTGAATCTGATCAATTCCAATCCAATCCAATCCAATCAATTAGAATAGACTAGAGTAGGGTAGAGTACAATACAATACAGTAGAGAATAGTTTAGGATGGAGTAGAATGGTGTAGCATGGAGTCGAGTGGAGTCGAAAAGAGATAATAGAGTTGAGTAGAGTCTAATAGAGCCGAATCGAGCTGAATAGAGCCTATTCGAGCTGACTAGAGCCGAATGGAGCCGATTAGAGCTGAATCGAACCGATTTGAGCCGATTGGGGATGAATGGAGTGGAAAGGAGCCGATTTGAGCCGAATCGCATGGAGATGCGTGGAATCGAATCCAGTAGAATAGATTAGATTAGGGTAGGATGGAATAGAGTAGACTTGAACACAGTAGAAGAGAATGGAAAGGATACAATAGAATAGAGTAGAAAAGGGTAGAGCAGAGCAGAATAGTGTAGAGTAGAATAGAGTAGAGTAGAACAGAGTCGAATCAAGCTGAATGGAGACGAAACGAGACAAATCGCGTCGAATGGCATCGAATCCCATCGAATCAATTACAGTAGGGAATAGTAGAAGAGCGTAGAATGGAGTAGAATGGTGTGCAATGGAATCGAGTAGAGTAGAAAAGAGCTGAAGAGAGCCGAAGAGGGCCAAAGAGGGCCAAATCGAGCTGAACCGAGAGAAATCGAGCCGAATCCAGTGAATCGAGCCTAACGGAGCCAAATCGAGCCTAATCGAGCTGAATCGACACTATTCGAGACAAATGGAGCCGAATGGACATGAATCACACCGATGCGGCCCCTAGTCGCGTCAAAGTTTCTCGAATTCAATTGAATAGACTAGAGTAGGGGAGGTTCGGGTAGGCTAGAGTAGGGTAGAATAGAGTAGAATAGAATAAAACAGAACAGAACACAACAAAATAGAACAGAACAACACAGAACGAATACAGAAAAGAGTAGGCTAGAGTAGAGTAGAGGGGAATAGAGTAGAGTAGAATAGATTTGAACAGAGCCAAATCGAGACGAATCACGTTGAAATGGGTTGAATCAAATCCAATCAAGTGGATTACAATACCTTAGAGTTGGGTAGCATAGGGTAGGGTAGAATAGAGTAGAATAGTACAGAACAGAGTAGAAACAATACAATAGAGTAGAGTAGAATAGAGCTGAATAGAGCCAAATGCAGACAAAATGAGAGGAATCGTGTAGAAGCAAGTAGAGTAAATTAGAGTGGTGTTGGGTAGGGTAGAGCAGAATAGAGTAGAATAGTGTGGAATGAATAGAATGGAGTAGAATGGAGTCAAGTAGAAACGAATAGAGTAGAAGAGAGTCGAATAGAGCAGAATAGGGCCGAAGAAGGCCAAATCGAGCAGATTCGAAGCGATTCAAGCCAAAACAAGCTGAATGGAGCCTAACTGAGCCGAATAGAGCCAAATCGAGCCGAATCGAGCCGATTCAAGCTTCATCGCCTGGAATCGCGTTCAACGCGTCAAATCCAATAGAGACGTATAGATTAGAGAAGGGGAGGGGAGGGGAGAATAGAACAGAGTAGAGTGGAATAGAAGAGATTAGAACAGAATAGAAGGAACAGAATCGAGTGGAAAAGAGTAGAGTCGAATACAGTCGAATAGAGCCGAATAAGCTGAATAGAGACGAATGGAGCTGAAGACAGCCGAAAAGAGCTGTATACTGCCGAATCACACCTAATCGAGTGGAATCAAGCAGAATCGCACTGACTGTCACCGAACAGCGTCGAATCGAATCAGGTCGAATCGAGTCGAGTCACATCGTTTTGAATCAAACAAGGTCAAATCGCTTCATATCGTGTCGAATCCCATCGAATCACGTCGAATAACTTCGAATTGCGTCAAACCTCAGAGAATCCTACTGAATCACGTCGAGTCGCATGGAATCTCATCAAATCCCTTCGGATTTGCCGAATCCAGTCAAGTCCTATCAAATCGCTTTGCACGGAATCGAATTGAATCCAATAGATTAAAGTAGGGTAGGTTCGAGTGGGGTGCCGTTGGGTCGGGTAGGGTAGAATAGAATAGAGTACAACAGAATAGGAGAGAATAGAACAGAACAGAAAGAATACAACAGAATAGAATAGAGTCAAAGAGAGAGAACATAGCCGAATTGAGCCGAGTGGAGACAAAACGAGACGAATCACGTCCGGTTGCTTCGAATCGCGTCAAATCAAATCGAATCGATTAGAAGAGATTAGGGTAGGGAAGGGTAGAATAGAAGAGAGGAAAATAGTGAGGAATGGAGTTGAACGGAGTCCAATAGAGACGGATAGATATGAACAGAGTACAAAAGAGTCTAATAGAGCAGAATAGGGCCGAATAGGCCCAAATAAGGCCTAATTGAGCAGAATCCAGCAGAATCGATGGAATTCGAGCCTAATCGAGCCGAATGGAGTGAAATGGAGCCAAGTCGGGCCGAATAGAGCCGATTCGAACTGAATCGAGCTGATTCAAGCCTAATCGCGTCAAATCGCGTGGAAATACGTCACATCGAATCTAATCAAATAGATTAGGGAAGGGTAGGGGAGGGGCGGGTGGGTAGAATAGAACAGAATAGTACAGAATAGAATATAGTACAGTAGGGTAGAGTAGAGAGAGTAAAGCAGACAAGAGTAGAGCAGAGTAGAATTGAGTCAAATAGAGTCAAAGAGTGCAGGATATAGCTGAATAGAGCCAATTCTGGCCGAATCGAGTCAAATGGAAACAAAACGAGATGAATCACACCGAATTGCTTCGAATCGCATCCAATCGAATAGATTAGAGTATCGTAGGGTAGAGTAGAACAGAATAGATTAGAATAGTGTAGAATGGAGAAGAGTGGAGTCAAATGGAGTCGAACAGAGACAAATAGAGTAGAAAAGAGTCGAATCGAGCCAAATAGGGCCGAATAAGGCTGAACCGAGTGGAAACGAGCTGAATTGAAGCGATTCGAGCCAAATCGAGCTGAATCGAGCTGATGTTGCGGAATCGAGCCGACTCAAGCGTGATGGTGCCCGGTCGCATCGAAATGCTTTGAATCGAATCAAATGGAATCGATTAGAATAGGTTAGTGTAGGGTAGTTTATGATAGGAAGACTAGGGTAGATGCAAGTAGACTACATTAGAGTAGACAAGAGAAGGCTAGAGTAGAAGCCTAGACTAGTAAGCTGGACTAGTCAGCTAGACTAGTGGCATAGAGCAGTAGCCTAGACAACTAGTCTTGAAGAGTACCCTAAGTCAGTAAGCTGAACGAGTACCCTTGCCTGAACTCAGCCTAATCTAGTACCCTTGCCTTAACTAGTAGTCCTAACAAGTACCCTTGCCTTAACCAGTAGTCTTCACTAGTACCCTTGCCTTCACTAGTAGTATGTCCTTAACAAGTAGCCTGAACTGGTACCCTTGCCTTAACCAGTACCCTCAACAAGTACCCATGCCTTAACTAGTAGCCTGGCCTTAACTAGTGCCCTGCCCATAAGTAGTAGCCTGAACTAGTACCCTTGCCTTAAGGAGTACCCTTGCCCGAACTACTCCCCTTAATTAGGACCCTTATTGAGTAACCCTAAGTAGTAGAGTATGGTACGGTGGGGTAGCATAGGGTAGGGAAGCATACGGTGGAACAGAGAAAATAGAAGGAAATAGAATAGAACAGCATAGGTTAGGGTAGGTTAGCTTAGTGTAGGGTATGGTAGAGTAGCATAGGATGGAATCGAGAAAATAGAAAAGGAGACTAGAAAAGAGCAGACTAGATTAGGATAGGCTAGGGTGGGGGAGGGTTTTGTAGAATACAGTAGTGTAGAATGGAATAGAATGGTGTGGAATGGAGTCAAATGGATTCGAACACAGATGCAGAGAGTAGAAAAGAGTTGAATAGAGCCGAATAACGCTGAATAGGACCACATATGGCCAAAATGAGCCTAATCGAGTCGAGTCGACCAGATTCGGGATGAATGGAGCCTAGTGGAGCTGAAACGAGCCAAATAGAGACAAACTGAACCCAGCAAAATCGAGCCAAAACACACTTAATTGCATCCTATTGCATCGGATCTCGTCGAATTCCATCAAATCCCACCAAAACGCATCAAATCTCGCGGAATCTCACCGAATCCCGTCGAATTGTCTCAAATCGGGTCGAATGGTGTCAAACTGAATGGAATCGAATTAAATTGAATAGATTAGAGTAGTGTAGGTTAGACTGGGATTCAGTAGGGAAGGGCACAGAAGAATAGAATAGAGTAGAACAGAAGAGAATACCAAGAGTAGAATGGAGTAGAGTTGAGTAGAGTGGAATAGTCAGAGTCGGGTAGTGCAGAATATAGATGAATAGATCCAATTCAAGCCCAATCGATTCGAATGGAGAGGAAAGGAGACAAATCGTGATGAATCGAATCGATTAGAATAGATTAGAGTAGGGTAGGGTAGAACAGAATAGAATAGAGTAGAAAAGAGTAGAGTGGTGTGGAAGGGAGTTGAATGGAGCCAAATAGAGACAAATAAAGTAGAAAGGGTTGAGTAGAGCTGAGCAGGGCTGAATAAGATTCACTCGAGCCTAATTATGCTGAATTGAGCAGAATCGAGACGAATTGACCCAATTCAAGCCAAATAGAGCTAAATCGAGCCGATTCAAGCCTAATCACATGGAATCGCGTCGAAATGCGTTGAATCGAATAGATTAGAGTAGAGGAGGGTACGGCAGGAGAGGCTAGACTACAACACAACACAATAGAAAGAAGAGAATAGAATTAAGTAGAGTCGGGTCCAGTAGAATAGAGTCAAATTGAGCTGAAGAGAGCCGAAAAGAGCCAAACAGAGCTGAATACAGCCGAATTGACCAAATTCAAGGTGAATCGAGATGAATCATGTCGAGTCGTTTGAAACGTGTCGAATCGAATCAAATAGATTAGTGTGGGGAAGGTAAGGTTAGGGTAGGGTAGAGAAGAATAGAATAGAGTAGAATAGAACAGAACAGAAAGAATCGAGTAGACTAGAGTCAAATAGAGTCGAATACTGCCAAAAAGAGCCGAATAGAGTGGAAAAGAGCCGAATAGAACCGAATCGAGTTTAATGGAGCAGAAAGGAGATGAATCGAGCCGATATGACCCGAATCAGGTCGAATCCCATTCAAGTGTGTCGAATAGCATAGAACAGATTACAGTAGGCTAAGTTAGGGTAGGGTAGGGTAGAATAGAGTGCAGTAGAACAGAACAGAACAGAACTGAAAGAATAGAGTCGAGACGAGCAGAGTATAGAAGAGTAGAGTAGAGCAGAGTCGAACATTGTCGAATAGGGCCAAATAGAGCCCAAAAGAGCTAAATGGATAGAAACCAAGATGAATCACGCCGAATCCCGTGGAATCGTGCCGTATCGCGTTGAATCTCGTCGAATTGCATTGAATCTGATCAATTCCAATCCAATCCAATCCAATCAATTAGAATAGACTAGAGTAGGGTAGAGTACAATACAATACAGTAGAGAATAGTTTAGGATGGAGTAGAATGGTGTAGCATGGAGTCGAGTGGAGTCGAAAAGAGATAATAGAGTTGAGTAGAGTCTAATAGAGCCGAATCGAGCTGAATAGAGCCTATTCGAGCTGACTAGAGCCGAATGGAGCCGATTAGAGCTGAATCGAACCGATTTGAGCCGATTGGGGATGAATGGAGTGGAAAGGAGCCGATTTGAGCCGAATCGCATGGAGATGCGTGGAATCGAATCCAGTAGAATAGATTAGATTAGGGTAGGATGGAATAGAGTAGACTTGAACACAGTAGAAGAGAATGGAAAGGATACAATAGAATAGAGTAGAAAAGGGTAGAGCAGAGCAGAATAGTGTAGAGTAGAATAGAGTAGAGTAGAACAGAGTCGAATCAAGCTGAATGGAGACGAAACGAGACAAATCGCGTCGAATGGCGTCGAATCCCATCGAATTAATTACAGTAGGGAATAGTAGAAGAGCGTAGAATGGAGTAGAATGGTGTGCAATGGAATCGAGTAGAGTAGAAAAGAGCTGAAGAGAGCCGAAGAGGGCCAAAGAGGGCCAAATCGAGCTGAACCGAGAGAAATCGAGCCGAATCCAGTGAATCGAGCCTAACGGAGCCAAATCGAGCCTAATCGAGCTGAATCGACACTATTCGAGACAAATGGAGCCGAATGGACATGAATCACACCGATGCGGCCCCTAGTCACGTCAAAGTTTCTCGAATTCAATTGAATAGACTAGAGTAGGGGAGGTTCGGGTAGGCTAGAGTAGGGTAGAATAGAGTAGAATAGAATAAAACAGAACAGAACACAACAAAATAGAACAGAACAACACAGAACGAATACAGAAAAGAGTAGGCTAGAGTAGAGTAGAGGGGAATAGAGTAGAGTAGAATAGATTTGAACAGAGCCAAATCGAGACGAATCACGTTGAAATGGGTTGAATCAAATCCAATCAAGTGGATTACAATACCTTAGAGTTGGGTAGCATAGGGTAGGGTAGAATAGAGTAGAATAGTACAGAACAGAGTAGAAACAATACAATAGAGTAGAGTAGAATAGAGCTGAATAGAGCCAAATGCAGACAAAATGAGAGGAATCGTGTAGAAGCAAGTAGAGTAAATTAGAGTGGTGTTGGGTAGGGTAGAGCAGAATAGAGTAGAATAGTGTGGAATGAATAGAATGGAGTAGAATGGAGTCAAGTAGAAACGAATAGAGTAGAAGAGAGTCGAATAGAGCAGAATAGGGCCGAAGAAGGCCAAATCGAGCAGATTCGAAGCGATTCAAGCCAAAACAAGCTGAATGGAGCCTAACTGAGCCGAATAGAGCCAAATCGAGCCGAATCGAGCCGATTCAAGCTTCATCGCCTGGAATCGCGTTCAACGCGTCAAATCCAATCGAGACGTATAGATTAGAGAAGGGGAGGGGAGGGGAGAATAGAACAGAGTAGAGTGGAATAGAAGAGATTAGAACAGAATAGAAGGAACAGAATCGAGTGGAAAAGAGTAGAGTCGAATACAGTCGAATAGAGCCGAATAAGCTGAATAGAGACGAATGGAGCTGAATACAGCCGAAAAGAGCTGTATACTGCCGAATCACACCTAATCGAGTGGAATCAAGCAGAATCGCACTGACTGTCACCGAACAGCGTCGAATCGAATCAGGTCGAATCGAGTCGAGTCACATCGTTTTGAATCAAACAAGGTCAAATCGCTTCATATCGTGTCGAATCCCATCGAATCACGTCGAATAACTTCGAATTGCGTCAAACCTCAGAGAATCCTACTGAATCACGTCGAGTCGCATGGAATCTCATCAAATCCCTTCAGATTTGCCGAATCCAGTCAAGTCCTATCAAATCGCTTTGCACGGAATCGAATTGAATCCAATAGATTAAAGTAGGGTAGGTTCGGGTGGGGTGCCGTTGGGTCGGGTAGGGTAGAATAGAATAGAGTACAACAGAATAGGAGAGAATAGAACAGAACAGAAAGAATACAACAGAATAGAATAGAGTCAAAGAGAGAGAACATAGCCGAATTGAGCCGAGTGGAGACAAAACGAGACGAATCACGTCCGGTTGCTTCGAATCGCGTCAAATCAAATCGAATCGATTAGAAGAGATTAGGGTAGGGAAGGGTAGAATAGAAGAGAGGAAAATAGTGAGGAATGGAGTTGAACGGAGTCCAATAGAGACGGATAGATATGAACAGAGTACAAAAGAGTCTAATAGAGCAGAATAGGGCCGAATAGGCCCAAATAAGGCCTAATTGAGCAGAATCCAGCAGAATCGATGGAATTCGAGCCTAATCGAGCCGAATGGAGTGAAATGGAGCCAAGTCGGGCCGAATAGAGCCGATTCGAACTGAATCGAGCTGATTCAAGCCTAATCGCGTCAAATCGCGTGGAAATACGTCACATCGAATCTAATCAAATAGATTAGGGAAGGGTAGGGGAGGGGCGGGTGGGTAGAATAGAACAGAATAGTACAGAATAGAATATAGTACAGTAGGGTAGAGTAGAGAGAGTAAAGCAGACAAGAGTAGAGCAGAGTAGAATTGAGTCAAATAGAGTCAAAGAGTGCAGGATATAGCTGAATAGAGCCAATTCTGGCCGAATCGAGTCAAATGGAAACAAAACGAGATGAATCACACCGAATTGCTTCGAATCGCATCCAATCGAATAGATTAGAGTATCGTAGGGTAGAGTAGAACAGAATAGCGTAGAATGGAGAAGAGTGGAGTCAAATGGAGTCGAACAGAGACAAATAGAGTACAAAAGAGTCGAATCGAGCCAAATAGGGCCGAATAAGGCTGAACCGAGTGGAAACGAGCTGAATTGAAGCGATTCGAGCCAAATCGAGCTGAATCGAGCTGATGTTGCGGAATCGAGCCGACTCAAGCGTGATGGTGCCCGGTCGCATCGAAATGCTTTGAATCGAATCAAATGGAATCGATTAGAATAGGTTAGGGTAGGGTAGTTTATGATAGGAAGACTAGGGTAGATGCAAGTAGACTACATTAGAGTAGACAAGAGAAGGCTAGAGTAGAAGCCTAGACTAGTAAGCTGGACTAGTCAGCTAGACTAGTGGCATAGAGCAGTAGCCTAGACAACTAGTCTTGAAGAGTACCCTAAGTCAGTAAGCTGAACGAGTACCCTTGCCTGAACTCTTAGCCTAATCTAGTACCCTTGCCTTAACTAGTAGTCCTAACAAGTACCCTTGCCTTAACCAGTAGTCTTCACTAGTACCCTTGCCTTCACTAGTAGTATGTCCTTAACAAGTAGCCTGAACTGGTACCCTTGCCTTAACCAGTACCCTCAACAAGTACCCATGCCTTAACTAGTAGCCTGGCCTTAACTAGTGCCCTGCCCATAAGTAGTAGCCTGAACTAGTACCCTTGCCTTAAGGAGTACCCTTGCCCGAACTACTCCCCTTAATTAGGACCCTTATTGAGTAACCCTAAGTAGTAGAGTATGGTACGGTGGGGTAGCATAGGGTAGGGAAGCATACGGTGGAACAGAGAAAATAGAAGGAAATAGAATAGAACAGCATAGGTCAGGGTAGGTTAGCTTAGTGTAGGGTATGGTAGAGTAGCATAGGATGGAATCGAGAAAATAGAAAAGGAGACTAGAAAAGAGCAGACTAGATTAGGATAGGCTAGGGTGGGGGAGGGTTTTGTAGAATACAGTAGTGTAGAATGGAATAGAATGGTGTGGAATGGAGTCAAATGGATTCGAACACAGATGCAGAGAGTAGAAAAGAGTTGAATAGAGCCGAATAACGCTGAATAGGACCACATATGGCCAAAATGAGCCTAATCGAGTCGAGTCGACCAGATTCGGGATGAATGGAGCCTAGTGGAGCTGAAACGAGCCAAATAGAGACAAACTGAACCCAGCAAAATCGAGCCAAAACACACTTAATTGCATCCTATTGCATCGGATCTCGTCGAATTCCATCAAATCCCACCAAAACGCATCAAATCTCGCGGAATCTCACCGAATCCCGTCGAATTGTCTCAAATCGGGTCGAATGGTGTCAAACTGAATGGAATCGAATTAAATTGAATAGATTAGAGTAGTGTAGGTTAGACTGGGATTCAGTAGGGAAGGGCACAGAAGAATAGAATAGAGTAGAACAGAAGAGAATACCAAGAGTAGAATGGAGTAGAGTTGAGTAGAGTGGAATAGTCAGAGTCGGGTAGTGCAGAATATAGATGAATAGATCCAATTCAAGCCCAATCGATTCGAATGGAGAGGAAAGGAGACAAATCGTGATGAATCGAATCGATTAGAATAGATTAGAGTAGGGTAGGGTAGAACAGAATAGAATAGAGTAGAAAAGAGTAGAGTGGTGTGGAAGGGAGTTGAATGGAGCCAAATAGAGACAAATAAAGTAGAAAGGGTTGAGTAGAGCTGAGCAGGGCTGAATAAGATTCACTCGAGCCTAATTATGCTGAATTGAGCAGAATCGAGACGAATTGACCCAATTCAAGCCAAATAGAGCTAAATCGAGCCGATTCAAGCCTAATCACATGGAATCGCGTCGAAATGCGTTGAATCGAATAGATTAGAGTAGAGGAGGGTACGGCAGGAGAGGCTAGACTACAACACAACACAACACAATAGAAAGAAGAGAATAGAATTAAGTAGAGTCGGGTCCAGTAGAATAGAGTCAAATTGAGCTGAAGAGAGCCGAAAAGAGCCAAACAGAGCTGAATACAGCCGAATTGACCAAATTCAAGGTGAATCGAGATGAATCATGTCGAGTCGTTTGAAACGTGTCGAATCGAATCAAATAGATTAGTGTGGGGAAGGTAAGGTTAGGGTAGGGTAGAGAAGAATAGAATAGAGTAGAATAGAACAGAACAGAAAGAATCGAGTAGACTAGAGTCAAATAGAGTCGAATACTGCCAAAAAGAGCCGAATAGAGTGGAAAAGAGCCGAATAGAACCGAATCGAGTTTAATGGAGCAGAAAGGAGATGAATCGAGCCGATATGACCCGAATCAGGTCGAATCCCATTCAAGTGTGTCGAATAGCATAGAACAGATTACAGTAGGCTAAGTTAGGGTAGGGTAGGGTAGAATAGAGTGCAGTAGAACAGAACAGAACAGAACTGAAAGAATAGAGTCGAGACGAGCAGAGTATAGAAGAGTAGAGTAGAGCAGAGTCGAACATTGTCGAATAGGGCCAAATAGAGCCCAAAAGAGCTAAATGGATAGAAACCAAGATGAATCACGCCGAATCCCGTGGAATCGTGCCGTATCGCGTTGAATCCCGTCGAATTGCATTGAATCTGATCAATTCCAATCCAATCCAATCCAATCAATTAGAATAGACTAGAGTAGGGTAGAGTACAATACAATACAGTAGAGAATAGTTTAGGATGGAGTAGAATGGTGTAGCATGGAGTCGAGTGGAGTCGAAAAGAGATAATAGAGTTGAGTAGAGTCTAATAGAGCCGAATCGAGCTGAATAGAGCCTATTCGAGCTGACTAGAGCCGAATGGAGCCGATTAGAGCTGAATCGAACCGATTTGAGCCGATTGGGGATGAATGGAGTGGAAAGGAGCCGATTTGAGCCGAATCGCATGGAGATGCGTGGAATCGAATCCAGTAGAATAGATTAGATTAGGGTAGGATGGAATAGAGTAGACTTGAACACAGTAGAAGAGAATGGAAAGGATACAATAGAATAGAGTAGAAAAGGGTAGAGCAGAGCAGAATAGTGTAGAGTAGAATAGAGTAGAGTAGAACAGAGTCGAATCAAGCTGAATGGAGACGAAACGAGACAAATCGCGTCGAATGGCGTCGAATCCCATCGAATCAATTACAGTAGGGAATAGTAGAAGAGCGTAGAATGGAGTAGAATGGTGTGCAATGGAATCGAGTAGAGTAGAAAAGAGCTGAAGAGAGCCGAAGAGGGCCAAAGAGGGCCAAATCGAGCTGAACCGAGAGAAATCGAGCCGAATCCAGTGAATCGAGCCTAACGGAGCCAAATCGAGCCTAATCGAGCTGAATCGACACTATTCGAGACAAATGGAGCCGAATGGACATGAATCACACCGATGCGGCCCCTAGTCGCGTCAAAGTTTCTCGAATTCAATTGAATAGACTAGAGTAGGGGAGGTTCGGGTAGGCTAGAGTAGGGTAGAATAGAGTAGAATAGAATAAAACAGAACAGAACACAACAAAATAGAACAGAACAACACAGAACGAATACAGAAAAGAGTAGGCTAGAGTAGAGTAGAGGGGAATAGAGTAGAGTAGAATAGATTTGAACAGAGCCAAATCGAGACGAATCACGTTGAAATGGGTTGAATCAAATCCAATCAAGTGGATTACAATACCTTAGAGTTGGGTAGCATAGGGTAGGGTAGAATAGAGTAGAATAGTACAGAACAGAGTAGAAACAATACAATAGAGTAGAGTAGAATAGAGCTGAATAGAGCCAAATGCAGACAAAATGAGAGGAATCGTGTAGAAGCAAGTAGAGTAAATTAGAGTGGTGTTGGGTAGGGTAGAGCAGAATAGAGTAGAATAGTGTGGAATGAATAGAATGGAGTAGAATGGAGTCAAGTAGAAACGAATAGAGTAGAAGAGAGTCGAATAGAGCAGAATAGGGCCGAAGAAGGCCAAATCGAGCAGATTCGAAGCGATTCAAGCCAAAACAAGCTGAATGGAGCCTAACTGAGCCGAATAGAGCCAAATCGAGCCGAATCGAGCCGATTCAAGCTTCATCGCCTGGAATCGCGTTCAACGCGTCAAATCCAATCGAGACGTATAGATTAGAGAAGGGGAGGGGAGGGGAGAATAGAACAGAGTAGAGTGGAATAGAAGAGATTAGAACAGAATAGAAGGAACAGAATCGAGTGGAAAAGAGTAGAGTCGAATACAGTCGAATAGAGCCGAATAAGCTGAATAGAGACGAATGGAGCTGAATACAGCCGAAAAGAGCTGTATACTGCCGAATCACACCTAATCGAGTGGAATCAAGCAGAATCGCACTGACTGTCACCGAACAGCGTCGAATCGAATCAGGTCGAATCGAGTCGAGTCACATCGTTTTGAATCAAACAAGGTCAAATCGCTTCATATCGTGTCGAATCCCATCGAATCACGTCGAATAACTTCGAATTGCGTCAAACCTCAGAGAATCCTACTGAATCACGTCGAGTCGCATGGAATCTCATCAAATCCCTTCAGATTTGCCGAATCCAGTCAAGTCCTATCAAATCGCTTTGCACGGAATCGAATTGAATCCAATAGATTAAAGTAGGGTAGGTTCGGGTGGGGTGCCGTTGGGTCGGGTAGGGTAGAATAGAATAGAGTACAACAGAATAGGAGAGAATAGAACAGAACAGAAAGAATACAACAGAATAGAATAGAGTCAAAGAGAGAGAACATAGCCGAATTGAGCCGAGTGGAGACAAAACGAGACGAATCACGTCCGGTTGCTTCGAATCGCGTCAAATCAAATCGAATCGATTAGAAGAGATTAGGGTAGGGAAGGGTAGAATAGAAGAGAGGAAAATAGTGAGGAATGGAGTTGAACGGAGTCCAATAGAGACGGATAGATATGAACAGAGTACAAAAGAGTCTAATAGAGCAGAATAGGGCCGAATAGGCCCAAATAAGGCCTAATTGAGCAGAATCCAGCAGAATCGATGGAATTCGAGCCTAATCGAGCCGAATGGAGTGAAATGGAGCCAAGTCGGGCCGAATAGAGCCGATTCGAACTGAATCGAGCTGATTCAAGCCTAATCGCGTCAAATCGCGTGGAAATACGTCACATCGAATCTAATCAAATAGATTAGGGAAGGGTAGGGGAGGGGCGGGTGGGTAGAATAGAACAGAATAGTACAGAATAGAATATAGTACAGTAGGGTAGAGTAGAGAGAGTAAAGCAGACAAGAGTAGAGCAGAGTAGAATTGAGTCAAATAGAGTCAAAGAGTGCAGGATATAGCTGAATAGAGCCAATTCTGGCCGAATCGAGTCAAATGGAAACAAAACGAGATGAATCACACCGAATTGCTTCGAATCGCATCCAATCGAATAGATTAGAGTATCGTAGGGTAGAGTAGAACAGAATAGCGTAGAATGGAGAAGAGTGGAGTCAAATGGAGTCGAACAGAGACAAATAGAGTACAAAAGAGTCGAATCGAGCCAAATAGGGCCGAATAAGGCTGAACCGAGTGGAAACGAGCTGAATTGAAGCGATTCGAGCCAAATCGAGCTGAATCGAGCTGATGTTGCGGAATCGAGCCGACTCAAGCGTGATGGTGCCCGGTCGCATCGAAATGCTTTGAATCGAATCAAATGGAATCGATTAGAATAGGTTAGGGTAGGGTAGTTTATGATAGGAAGACTAGGGTAGATGCAAGTAGACTACATTAGAGTAGACAAGAGAAGGCTAGAGTAGAAGCCTAGACTAGTAAGCTGGACTAGTCAGCTAGACTAGTGGCATAGAGCAGTAGCCTAGACAACTAGTCTTGAAGAGTACCCTAAGTCAGTAAGCTGAACGAGTACCCTTGCCTGAACTCTTAGCCTAATCTAGTACCCTTGCCTTAACTAGTAGTCCTAACAAGTACCCTTGCCTTAACCAGTAGTCTTCACTAGTACCCTTGCCTTCACTAGTAGTATGTCCTTAACAAGTAGCCTGAACTGGTACCCTTGCCTTAACCAGTACCCTCAACAAGTACCCATGCCTTAACTAGTAGCCTGGCCTTAACTAGTGCCCTGCCCATAAGTAGTAGCCTGAACTAGTACCCTTGCCTTAAGGAGTACCCTTGCCCGAACTACTCCCCTTAATTAGGACCCTTATTGAGTAACCCTAAGTAGTAGAGTATGGTACGGTGGGGTAGCATAGGGTAGGGAAGCATACGGTGGAACAGAGAAAATAGAAGGAAATAGAATAGAACAGCATAGGTCAGGGTAGGTTAGCTTAGTGTAGGGTATGGTAGAGTAGCATAGGATGGAATCGAGAAAATAGAAAAGGAGACTAGAAAAGAGCAGACTAGATTAGGATAGGCTAGGGTGGGGGAGGGTTTTGTAGAATACAGTAGTGTAGAATGGAATAGAATGGTGTGGAATGGAGTCAAATGGATTCGAACACAGATGCAGAGAGTAGAAAAGAGTTGAATAGAGCCGAATAACGCTGAATAGGACCACATATGGCCAAAATGAGCCTAATCGAGTCGAGTCGACCAGATTCGGGATGAATGGAGCCTAGTGGAGCTGAAACGAGCCAAATAGAGACAAACTGAACCCAGCAAAATCGAGCCAAAACACACTTAATTGCATCCTATTGCATCGGATCTCGTCGAATTCCATCAAATCCCACCAAAACGCATCAAATCTCGCGGAATCTCACCGAATCCCGTCGAATTGTCTCAAATCGGGTCGAATGGTGTCAAACTGAATGGAATCGAATTAAATTGAATAGATTAGAGTAGTGTAGGTTAGACTGGGATTCAGTAGGGAAGGGCACAGAAGAATAGAATAGAGTAGAACAGAAGAGAATACCAAGAGTAGAATGGAGTAGAGTTGAGTAGAGTGGAATAGTCAGAGTCGGGTAGTGCAGAATATAGATGAATAGATCCAATTCAAGCCCAATCGATTCGAATGGAGAGGAAAGGAGACAAATCGTGATGAATCGAATCGATTAGAATAGATTAGAGTAGGGTAGGGTAGAACAGAATAGAATAGAGTAGAAAAGAGTAGAGTGGTGTGGAAGGGAGTTGAATGGAGCCAAATAGAGACAAATAAAGTAGAAAGGGTTGAGTAGAGCTGAGCAGGGCTGAATAAGATTCACTCGAGCCTAATTATGCTGAATTGAGCAGAATCGAGACGAATTGACCCAATTCAAGCCAAATAGAGCTAAATCGAGCCGATTCAAGCCTAATCACATGGAATCGCGTCGAAATGCGTTGAATCGAATAGATTAGAGTAGAGGAGGGTACGGCAGGAGAGGCTAGACTACAACACAACACAACACAATAGAAAGAAGAGAATAGAATTAAGTAGAGTCGGGTCCAGTAGAATAGAGTCAAATTGAGCTGAAGAGAGCCGAAAAGAGCCAAACAGAGCTGAATACAGCCGAATTGACCAAATTCAAGGTGAATCGAGATGAATCATGTCGAGTCGTTTGAAACGTGTCGAATCGAATCAAATAGATTAGTGTGGGGAAGGTAAGGTTAGGGTAGGGTAGAGAAGAATAGAATAGAGTAGAATAGAACAGAACAGAAAGAATCGAGTAGACTAGAGTCAAATAGAGTCGAATACTGCCAAAAAGAGCCGAATAGAGTGGAAAAGAGCCGAATAGAACCGAATCGAGTTTAATGGAGCAGAAAGGAGATGAATCGAGCCGATATGACCCGAATCAGGTCGAATCCCATTCAAGTGTGTCGAATAGCATAGAACAGATTACAGTAGGCTAAGTTAGGGTAGGGTAGGGTAGAATAGAGTGCAGTAGAACAGAACAGAACAGAACTGAAAGAATAGAGTCGAGACGAGCAGAGTATAGAAGAGTAGAGTAGAGCAGAGTCGAACATTGTCGAATAGGGCCAAATAGAGCCCAAAAGAGCTAAATGGATAGAAACCAAGATGAATCACGCCGAATCCCGTGGAATCGTGCCGTATCGCGTTGAATCCCGTCGAATTGCATTGAATCTGATCAATTCCAATCCAATCCAATCCAATCAATTAGAATAGACTAGAGTAGGGTAGAGTACAATACAATACAGTAGAGAATAGTTTAGGATGGAGTAGAATGGTGTAGCATGGAGTCGAGTGGAGTCGAAAAGAGATAATAGAGTTGAGTAGAGTCTAATAGAGCCGAATCGAGCTGAATAGAGCCTATTCGAGCTGACTAGAGCCGAATGGAGCCGATTAGAGCTGAATCGAACCGATTTGAGCCGATTGGGGATGAATGGAGTGGAAAGGAGCCGATTTGAGCCGAATCGCATGGAGATGCGTGGAATCGAATCCAGTAGAATAGATTAGATTAGGGTAGGATGGAATAGAGTAGACTTGAACACAGTAGAAGAGAATGGAAAGGATACAATAGAATAGAGTAGAAAAGGGTAGAGCAGAGCAGAATAGTGTAGAGTAGAATAGAGTAGAGTAGAACAGAGTCGAATCAAGCTGAATGGAGACGAAACGAGACAAATCGCGTCGAATGGCGTCGAATCCCATCGAATCAATTACAGTAGGGAATAGTAGAAGAGCGTAGAATGGAGTAGAATGGTGTGCAATGGAATCGAGTAGAGTAGAAAAGAGCTGAAGAGAGCCGAAGAGGGCCAAAGAGGGCCAAATCGAGCTGAACCGAGAGAAATCGAGCCGAATCCAGTGAATCGAGCCTAACGGAGCCAAATCGAGCCTAATCGAGCTGAATCGACACTATTCGAGACAAATGGAGCCGAATGGACATGAATCACACCGATGCGGCCCCTAGTCGCGTCAAAGTTTCTCGAATTCAATTGAATAGACTAGAGTAGGGGAGGTTCGGGTAGGCTAGAGTAGGGTAGAATAGAGTAGAATAGAATAAAACAGAACAGAACACAACAAAATAGAACAGAACAACACAGAACGAATACAGAAAAGAGTAGGCTAGAGTAGAGTAGAGGGGAATAGAGTAGAGTAGAATAGATTTGAACAGAGCCAAATCGAGACGAATCACGTTGAAATGGGTTGAATCAAATCCAATCAAGTGGATTACAATACCTTAGAGTTGGGTAGCATAGGGTAGGGTAGAATAGAGTAGAATAGTACAGAACAGAGTAGAAACAATACAATAGAGTAGAGTAGAATAGAGCTGAATAGAGCCAAATGCAGACAAAATGAGAGGAATCGTGTAGAAGCAAGTAGAGTAAATTAGAGTGGTGTTGGGTAGGGTAGAGCAGAATAGAGTAGAATAGTGTGGAATGAATAGAATGGAGTAGAATGGAGTCAAGTAGAAACGAATAGAGTAGAAGAGAGTCGAATAGAGCAGAATAGGGCCGAAGAAGGCCAAATCGAGCAGATTCGAAGCGATTCAAGCCAAAACAAGCTGAATGGAGCCTAACTGAGCCGAATAGAGCCAAATCGAGCCGAATCGAGCCGATTCAAGCTTCATCGCCTGGAATCGCGTTCAACGCGTCAAATCCAATCGAGACGTATAGATTAGAGAAGGGGAGGGGAGGGGAGAATAGAACAGAGTAGAGTGGAATAGAAGAGATTAGAACAGAATAGAAGGAACAGAATCGAGTGGAAAAGAGTAGAGTCGAATACAGTCGAATAGAGCCGAATAAGCTGAATAGAGACGAATGGAGCTGAATACAGCCGAAAAGAGCTGTATACTGCCGAATCACACCTAATCGAGTGGAATCAAGCAGAATCGCACTGACTGTCACCGAACAGCGTCGAATCGAATCAGGTCGAATCGAGTCGAGTCACATCGTTTTGAATCAAACAAGGTCAAATCGCTTCATATCGTGTCGAATCCCATCGAATCACGTCGAATAACTTCGAATTGCGTCAAACCTCAGAGAATCCTACTGAATCACGTCGAGTCGCATGGAATCTCATCAAATCCCTTCAGATTTGCCGAATCCAGTCAAGTCCTATCAAATCGCTTTGCACGGAATCGAATTGAATCCAATAGATTAAAGTAGGGTAGGTTCGGGTGGGGTGCCGTTGGGTCGGGTAGGGTAGAATAGAATAGAGTACAACAGAATAGGAGAGAATAGAACAGAACAGAAAGAATACAACAGAATAGAATAGAGTCAAAGAGAGAGAACATAGCCGAATTGAGCCGAGTGGAGACAAAACGAGACGAATCACGTCCGGTTGCTTCGAATCGCGTCAAATCAAATCGAATCGATTAGAAGAGATTAGGGTAGGGAAGGGTAGAATAGAAGAGAGGAAAATAGTGAGGAATGGAGTTGAACGGAGTCCCATAGAGACGGATAGATATGAACAGAGTACAAAAGAGTCTAATAGAGCAGAATAGGGCCGAATAGGCCCAAATAAGGCCTAATTGAGCAGAATCCAGCAGAATCGATGGAATTCGAGCCTAATCGAGCCGAATGGAGTGAAATGGAGCCAAGTCGGGCCGAATAGAGCCGATTCGAACTGAATCGAGCTGATTCAAGCCTAATCGCGTCAAATCGCGTGGAAATACGTCACATCGAATCTAATCAAATAGATTAGGGAAGGGTAGGGGAGGGGCGGGTGGGTAGAATAGAACAGAATAGTACAGAATAGAATATAGTACAGTAGGGTAGAGTAGAGAGAGTAAAGCAGACAAGAGTAGAGCAGAGTAGAATTGAGTCAAATAGAGTCAAAGAGTGCAGGATATAGCTGAATAGAGCCAATTCTGGCCGAATCGAGTCAAATGGAAACAAAACGAGATGAATCACACCGAATTGCTTCGAATCGCATCCAATCGAATAGATTAGAGTATCGTAGGGTAGAGTAGAACAGAATAGCGTAGAATGGAGAAGAGTGGAGTCAAATGGAGTCGAACAGAGACAAATAGAGTAGAAAAGAGTCGAATCGAGCCAAATAGGGCCGAATAAGGCTGAACCGAGTGGAAACGAGCTGAATTGAAGCGATTTGAGCCAAATCGAGCTGAATCGCGCTGATGTTGCAGAATCGAGCCGACTCAAGCGTGATGGTGTCCGGTCGCATCGAAATGCTTTGAATCGAATCAAATGGAATCGATTAGAATAGGTTAGGGTAGGGCAGTTTATGATAGGAAGACTAGGGTAGATGCAAGTAGACTACATTAGAGTAGACAAGAGAAGGCTAGAGTAGAAGCCTAGACTAGTAAGCTGGACTAGTCAGCTAGACTAGTGGCATAGAGCAGTAGCCTAGACAACTAGTCTTGAAGAGTACCCTAAGTCAGTAAGCTGAACGAGTACCCTTGCCTGAACTCTTAGCCTAATCTAGTACCCTTGCCTTAACTAGTAGTCCTAACAAGTACCCTTGCCTTAACCAGTAGTCTTCACTAGTACCCTTGCCTTCACTAGTAGTATGTCCTTAACAAGTAGCCTGAACTGGTACCCTTGCCTTAACCAGTACCCTCAACAAGTACCCATGCCTTAACTAGTAGCCTGGCCTTAACTAGTAGCCTGGCCTTAACTAGTAGCCTGAACTAGTACACTTGCCTTAAGGAGTACCCTTGCCCGAACTACTCCCCTTAATTAGGACCCTTATTGAGTAACCCTAAGTAGTAGAGTATGGTACGGTGGGGTAGCATAGGGTAGGGAAGCATACGGTGGAACAGAGAAAATAGAAGGAAATAGAATAGAACAGCATAGGTCAGGGTAGGTTAGCTTAGTGTAGGGTATGGTAGAGTAGCATAGGATGGAATCGAGAAAATAGAAAAGGAGACTAGAAAAGAGCAGACTAGATTAGGATAGGCTAGGGTGGGGGAGGGTTTTGTAGAATACAGTAGTGTAGAATGGAATAGAATGGTGTGGAATGGAGTCAAATGGATTCGAACACAGATGCAGAGAGTAGAAAAGAGTTGAATAGAGCCGAATAACGCTGAATAGGACCACATATGGCCAAAATGAGCCGAATCGAGTCGAGTCGACCAGATTCGGGATGAATGGAGCCTAGTGGAGCTGAAACGAGCCAAATAGAGACAAACTGAACCCAGCAAAATCGAGCCAAAACACACTTAATTGCATCCTATTGCATCGGATCTCGTCGAATTCCATCAAATCCCACCAAAACGCATCAAATCTCGCGGAATCTCACCGAATCCCGTCGAATTGTCTCAAATCGGGTCGAATGGTGTCAAACTGAATGGAATCGAATTAAATTGAATAGATTAGAGTAGTGTAGGTTAGACTGGGATTCAGTAGGGAAGGGCACAGAAGAATAGAATAGAGTAGAACAGAAGAGAATACCAAGAGTAGAATGGAGTAGAGTTGAGTAGAGTGGAATAGTCAGAGTCGGGTAGTGCAGAATATAGATGAATAGATCCAATTCAAGCCCAATCGATTCGAATGGAGAGGAAAGGAGACAAATCGTGATGAATCGAATCGATTAGAATAGATTAGAGTAGGGTAGGGTAGAACAGAATAGAATAGAGTAGAAAAGCGCAGAATGGTGTGGAAGGGAGTTGAATGGAGCCAAATAGAGACAAATAAAGTAGAAAGGGTTGAGTAGAGCTGAGCAGGGCTGAATAAGATTCACTCGAGCCTAATTATGCTGAATTGAGCAGAATCGAGACGAATTGACCCAATTCAAGCCAAATAGAGCTAAATCGAGCCGATTCAAGCCTAATCACATGGAATCGCGTCGAAATGCGTTGAATCGAATAGATTAGAGTAGAGGAGGGTACGGCAGGAGAGGCTAGACTACAACACAACACAACACAATAGAAAGAAGAGAATAGAATTAAGTAGAGTCGGGTCCAGTAGAATAGAGTCAAATTGAGCTGAAGAGAGCCGAAAAGAGCCAAACAGAGCTGAATACAGCCGAATTGACCAAATTCAAGGTGAATCGAGATGAATCATGTCGAGTCGTTTGAAACGTGTCGAATCGAATCAAATAGATTAGTGTGGGGAAGGTAAGGTTAGGGTAGGGTAGAGAAGAATAGAATAGAGTAGAATAGAACAGAACAGAAAGAATCGAGTAGACTAGAGTCAAATAGAGTCGAATACTGCCAAAAAGAGCCGAATAGAGTGGAAAAGAGCCGAATAGAACCGAATCGAGTTTAATGGAGCAGAAAGGAGATGAATCGAGCCGATATGACCCGAATCAGGTCGAATCCCATTCAAGTGTGTCGAATAGCATAGAACAGATTACAGTAGGCTAAGTTAGGGTAGGGTAGGGTAGAATAGAGTGCAGTAGAACAGAACTGAAAGAATAGAGTCGAGACGAGCAGAGTATAGAAGAGTAGAGTAGAGCAGAGTAGAACATTGTCGAATAGGGCCAAATAGAGCCCAAAAGAGCTAAATGGATAGAAACCAAGATGAATCACGCCGAATCCCGTGGAATCGTGCCGTATCGCGTTGAATCCCGTCGAATTGCATTGAATCTGATCAATTCCAATCCAATCCAATCCAATCAATTAGAATAGACTAGAGTAGGGTAGAGTACAATACAATACAGTAGAGAATAGTTTAGGATGGAGTAGAATGGTGTAGCGTGGAGTCGAAAAGAGATAATAGAGTTGAGTAGAGTCTAATAGAGCCGAATCGAGCTGAATAGAGCCTATTCGAGCTGACTAGAGCCGAATGGAGCCGATTAGAGCTGAATCGAACCGATTTGAGCCGATTGGGGATGAATGGAGTGGAAAGGAGCCGATTTGAGCCGAATCGCATGGAGATGCGTGGAATCGAATCCAGTAGAATAGATTAGATTAGGGTAGGATGGAATAGAGTAGACTTGAACACAGTAGAAGAGAATGGAAAGGATACAATAGAATAGAGTAGAAAAGGGTAGAGCAGAGCAGAATAGTGTAGAGTAGAATAGAGTAGAGTAGAACAGAGTCGAATCAAGCTGAATGGAAACGAAACGAGACAAATCGCGTCGAATGGCGTCGAATCCCATCGAATCAATTACAGTAGGGAATAGTAGAAGAGCGTAGAATGGAGTAGAATGGTGTGCAATGGAATCGAGTAGAGTAGAAAAGAGCTGAAGAGAGCCGAAGAGGGCCAAAGAGGGCCAAATCGAGCTGAACCGAGAGAAATCGAGCCGAATCCAGTGAATCGAGCCTAACGGAGCCAAATCGAGCCTAATCGAGCTGAATCGACACTATTCGAGACAAATGGAGCCGAATGGACATGAATCACACCGATGCGGCCCCTAGTCGCGTCAAAGTTTCTCGAATTCAATTGAATAGACTAGAGTAGGGGAGGTTCGGGTAGGCTAGAGTAGGGTAGAATAGAGTAGAATAGAATAAAACAGAACAGAACACAACAAAATAGAACAGAACAACACAGAACGAATACAGAAAAGAGTAGGCTAGAGTAGAGTAGAGGGGAATAGAGTAGAGTAGAATAGATTTGAACAGAGCCAAATCGAGACGAATCACGTTGAAATGGGTTGAATCAAATCCAATCAAGTGGATTACAATACCTTAGAGTTGGGTAGCATAGGGTAGGGTAGAATAGAGTAGAATAGTACAGAACAGAGTAGAAACAATACAATAGAGTAGAGTAGAATAGAGCTGAATAGAGCCAAATGCAGACAAAATGAGAGGAATCGTGTAGAAGCAAGTAGAGTAAATTAGAGTGGTGTTGGGTAGGGTAGAGCAGAATAGAGTAGAATAGTGTGGAATGAATAGAATGGAGTAGAATGGAGTCAAGTAGAAACGAATAGAGTAGAAGAGAGTCGAATAGAGCAGAATAGGGCCGAAGAAGGCCAAATCGAGCAGATTCGAAGCGATTCAAGCCAAAACAAGCTGAATGGAGCCTAACTGAGCCGAATAGAGCCAAATCGAGCCGAATCGAGCCGATTCAAGCTTCATCGCCTGGAATCGCGTTCAACGCGTCAAATCCAATCGAGACGTATAGATTAGAGAAGGGGAGGGGAGGGGAGAATAGAACAGAGTAGAGTGGAATAGAAGAGATTAGAACAGAATAGAAGGAACAGAATCGAGTGGAAAAGAGTAGAGTCGAATACAGTCGAATAGAGCCGAATAAGCTGAATAGAGACGAATGGAGCTGAATACAGCCGAAAAGAGCTGTATACTGCCGAATCACACCTAATCGAGTGGAATCAAGCAGAATCGCACTGACTGTCACCGAACAGCGTCGAATCGAATCAGGTCGAATCGAGTCGAGTCACATCGTTTTGAATCAAACAAGGTCAAATCGCTTCATATCGTGTCGAATCCCATCGAATCACGTCGAATAACTTCGAATTGCGTCAAACCTCAGAGAATCCTACTGAATCACGTCGAGTCGCATGGAATCTCATCAAATCCCTTCAGATTTGCCGAATCCAGTCAAGTCCTATCAAATCGCTTTGCACGGAATCGAATTGAATCCAATAGATTAAAGTAGGGTAGGTTCGGGTGGGGTGCCGTTGGGTCGGGTAGGGTAGAATAGAATAGAGTACAACAGAATAGGAGAGAATAGAACAGAACAGAAAGAATACAACAGAATAGAATAGAGTCAAAGAGAGAGAACATAGCCGAATTGAGCCGAGTGGAGACAAAACGAGACGAATCACGTCCGGTTGCTTCGAATCGCGTCAAATCAAATCGAATCGATTAGAAGAGATTAGGGTAGGGAAGGGTAGAATAGAAGAGAGGAAAATAGTGAGGAATGGAGTTGAACGGAGTCCCATAGAGACGGATAGATATGAACAGAGTACAAAAGAGTCTAATAGAGCAGAATAGGGCCGAATAGGCCCAAATAAGGCCTAATTGAGCAGAATCCAGCAGAATCGATGGAATTCGAGCCTAATCGAGCCGAATGGAGTGAAATGGAGCCAAGTCGGGCCGAATAGAGCCGATTCGAACTGAATCGAGCTGATTCAAGCCTAATCGCGTCAAATCGCGTGGAAATACGTCACATCGAATCTAATCAAATAGATTAGGGAAGGGTAGGGGAGGGGCGGGTGGGTAGAATAGAACAGAATAGTACAGAATAGAATATAGTACAGTAGGGTAGAGTAGAGAGAGTAAAGCAGACAAGAGTAGAGCAGAGTAGAATTGAGTCAAATAGAGTCAAAGAGTGCAGGATATAGCTGAATAGAGCCAATTCTGGCCGAATCGAGTCAAATGGAAACAAAACGAGATGAATCACACCGAATTGCTTCGAATCGCATCCAATCGAATAGATTAGAGTATCGTAGGGTAGAGTAGAACAGAATAGCGTAGAATGGAGAAGAGTGGAGTCAAATGGAGTCGAACAGAGACAAATAGAGTAGAAAAGAGTCGAATCGAGCCAAATAGGGCCGAATAAGGCTGAACCGAGTGGAAACGAGCTGAATTGAAGCGATTTGAGCCAAATCGAGCTGAATCGCGCTGATGTTGCAGAATCGAGCCGACTCAAGCGTGATGGTGTCCGGTCGCATCGAAATGCTTTGAATCGAATCAAATGGAATCGATTAGAATAGGTTAGGGTAGGGCAGTTTATGATAGGAAGACTAGGGTAGATGCAAGTAGACTACATTAGAGTAGACAAGAGAAGGCTAGAGTAGAAGCCTAGACTAGTAAGCTGGACTAGTCAGCTAGACTAGTGGCATAGAGCAGTAGCCTAGACAACTAGTCTTGAAGAGTACCCTAAGTCAGTAAGCTGAACGAGTACCCTTGCCTGAACTCTTAGCCTAATCTAGTACCCTTGCCTTAACTAGTAGTCCTAACAAGTACCCTTGCCTTAACCAGTAGTCTTCACTAGTACCCTTGCCTTCACTAGTAGTATGTCCTTAACAAGTAGCCTGAACTGGTACCCTTGCCTTAACCAGTACCCTCAACAAGTACCCATGCCTTAACTAGTAGCCTGGCCTTAACTAGTAGCCTGAACTAGTACACTTGCCTTAAGGAGTACCCTTGCCCGAACTACTCCCCTTAATTAGGACCCTTATTGAGTAACCCTAAGTAGTAGAGTATGGTACGGTGGGGTAGCATAGGGTAGGGAAGCATACGGTGGAACAGAGAAAATAGAAGGAAATAGAATAGAACAGCATAGGTCAGGGTAGGTTAGCTTAGTGTAGGGTATGGTAGAGTAGCATAGGATGGAATCGAGAAAATAGAAAAGGAGACTAGAAAAGAGCAGACTAGATTAGGATAGGCTAGGGTGGGGGAGGGTTTTGTAGAATACAGTAGTGTAGAATGGAATAGAATGGTGTGGAATGGAGTCAAATGGATTCGAACACAGATGCAGAGAGTAGAAAAGAGTTGAATAGAGCCGAATAACGCTGAATAGGACCACATATGGCCAAAATGAGCCGAATCGAGTCGAGTCGACCAGATTCGGGATGAATGGAGCCTAGTGGAGCTGAAACGAGCCAAATAGAGACAAACTGAACCCAGCAAAATCGAGCCAAAACACACTTAATTGCATCCTATTGCATCGGATCTCGTCGAATTCCATCAAATCCCACCAAAACGCATCAAATCTCGCGGAATCTCACCGAATCCCGTCGAATTGTCTCAAATCGGGTCGAATGGTGTCAAACTGAATGGAATCGAATTAAATTGAATAGATTAGAGTAGTGTAGGTTAGACTGGGATTCAGTAGGGAAGGGCACAGAAGAATAGAATAGAGTAGAACAGAAGAGAATACCAAGAGTAGAATGGAGTAGAGTTGAGTAGAGTGGAATAGTCAGAGTCGGGTAGTGCAGAATATAGATGAATAGATCCAATTCAAGCCCAATCGATTCGAATGGAGAGGAAAGGAGACAAATCGTGATGAATCGAATCGATTAGAATAGATTAGAGTAGGGTAGGGTAGAACAGAATAGAATAGAGTAGAAAAGCGCAGAATGGTGTGGAAGGGAGTTGAATGGAGCCAAATAGAGACAAATAAAGTAGAAAGGGTTGAGTAGAGCTGAGCAGGGCTGAATAAGATTCACTCGAGCCTAATTATGCTGAATTGAGCAGAATCGAGACGAATTGACCCAATTCAAGCCAAATAGAGCTAAATCGAGCCGATTCAAGCCTAATCACATGGAATCGCGTCGAAATGCGTTGAATCGAATAGATTAGAGTAGAGGAGGGTACGGCAGGAGAGGCTAGACTACAACACAACACAACACAATAGAAAGAAGAGAATAGAATTAAGTAGAGTCGGGTCCAGTAGAATAGAGTCAAATTGAGCTGAAGAGAGCCGAAAAGAGCCAAACAGAGCTGAATACAGCCGAATTGACCAAATTCAAGGTGAATCGAGATGAATCATGTCGAGTCGTTTGAAACGTGTCGAATCGAATCAAATAGATTAGTGTGGGGAAGGTAAGGTTAGGGTAGGGTAGAGAAGAATAGAATAGAGTAGAATAGAACAGAACAGAAAGAATCGAGTAGACTAGAGTCAAATAGAGTCGAATACTGCCAAAAAGAGCCGAATAGAGTGGAAAAGAGCCGAATAGAACCGAATCGAGTTTAATGGAGCAGAAAGGAGATGAATCGAGCCGATATGACCCGAATCAGGTCGAATCCCATTCAAGTGTGTCGAATAGCATAGAACAGATTACAGTAGGCTAAGTTAGGGTAGGGTAGGGTAGAATAGAGTGCAGTAGAACAGAACTGAAAGAATAGAGTCGAGACGAGCAGAGTATAGAAGAGTAGAGTAGAGCAGAGTAGAACATTGTCGAATAGGGCCAAATAGAGCCCAAAAGAGCTAAATGGATAGAAACCAAGATGAATCACGCCGAATCCCGTGGAATCGTGCCGTATCGCGTTGAATCCCGTCGAATTGCATTGAATCTGATCAATTCCAATCCAATCCAATCCAATCAATTAGAATAGACTAGAGTAGGGTAGAGTACAATACAATACAGTAGAGAATAGTTTAGGATGGAGTAGAATGGTGTAGCGTGGAGTCGAAAAGAGATAATAGAGTTGAGTAGAGTCTAATAGAGCCGAATCGAGCTGAATAGAGCCTATTCGAGCTGACTAGAGCCGAATGGAGCCGATTAGAGCTGAATCGAACCGATTTGAGCCGATTGGGGATGAATGGAGTGGAAAGGAGCCGATTTGAGCCGAATCGCATGGAGATGCGTGGAATCGAATCCAGTAGAATAGATTAGATTAGGGTAGGATGGAATAGAGTAGACTTGAACACAGTAGAAGAGAATGGAAAGGATACAATAGAATAGAGTAGAAAAGGGTAGAGCAGAGCAGAATAGTGTAGAGTAGAATAGAGTAGAGTAGAACAGAGTCGAATCAAGCTGAATGGAAACGAAACGAGACAAATCGCGTCGAATGGCGTCGAATCCCATCGAATCAATTACAGTAGGGAATAGTAGAAGAGCGTAGAATGGAGTAGAATGGTGTGCAATGGAATCGAGTAGAGTAGAAAAGAGCTGAAGAGAGCCGAAGAGGGCCAAAGAGGGCCAAATCGAGCTGAACCGAGAGAAATCGAGCCGAATCCAGTGAATCGAGCCTAACGGAGCCAAATCGAGCCTAATCGAGCTGAATCGACACTATTCGAGACAAATGGAGCCGAATGGACATGAATCACACCGATGCGGCCCCTAGTCGCGTCAAAGTTTCTCGAATTCAATTGAATAGACTAGAGTAGGGGAGGTTCGGGTAGGCTAGAGTAGGGTAGAATAGAGTAGAATAGAATAAAACAGAACAGAACACAACAAAATAGAACAGAACAACACAGAACGAATACAGAAAAGAGTAGGCTAGAGTAGAGTAGAGGGGAATAGAGTAGAGTAGAATAGATTTGAACAGAGCCAAATCGAGACGAATCACGTTGAAATGGGTTGAATCAAATCCAATCAAGTGGATTACAATACCTTAGAGTTGGGTAGCATAGGGTAGGGTAGAATAGAGTAGAATAGTACAGAACAGAGTAGAAACAATACAATAGAGTAGAGTAGAATAGAGCTGAATAGAGCCAAATGCAGACAAAATGAGAGGAATCGTGTAGAAGCAAGTAGAGTAAATTAGAGTGGTGTTGGGTAGGGTAGAGCAGAATAGAGTAGAATAGTGTGGAATGAATAGAATGGAGTAGAATGGAGTCAAGTAGAAACGAATAGAGTAGAAGAGAGTCGAATAGAGCAGAATAGGGCCGAAGAAGGCCAAATCGAGCAGATTCGAAGCGATTCAAGCCAAAACAAGCTGAATGGAGCCTAACTGAGCCGAATAGAGCCAAATCGAGCCGAATCGAGCCGATTCAAGCTTCATCGCCTGGAATCGCGTTCAACGCGTCAAATCCAATCGAGACGTATAGATTAGAGAAGGGGAGGGGAGGGGAGAATAGAACAGAGTAGAGTGGAATAGAAGAGATTAGAACAGAATAGAAGGAACAGAATCGAGTGGAAAAGAGTAGAGTCGAATACAGTCGAATAGAGCCGAATAAGCTGAATAGAGACGAATGGAGCTGAATACAGCCGAAAAGAGCTGTATACTGCCGAATCACACCTAATCGAGTGGAATCAAGCAGAATCGCACTGACTGTCACCGAACAGCGTCGAATCGAATCAGGTCGAATCGAGTCGAGTCACATCGTTTTGAATCAAACAAGGTCAAATCGCTTCATATCGTGTCGAATCCCATCGAATCACGTCGAATAACTTCGAATTGCGTCAAACCTCAGAGAATCCTACTGAATCACGTCGAGTCGCATGGAATCTCATCAAATCCCTTCAGATTTGCCGAATCCAGTCAAGTCCTATCAAATCGCTTTGCACGGAATCGAATTGAATCCAATAGATTAAAGTAGGGTAGGTTCGGGTGGGGTGCCGTTGGGTCGGGTAGGGTAGAATAGAATAGAGTACAACAGAATAGGAGAGAATAGAACAGAACAGAAAGAATACAACAGAATAGAATAGAGTCAAAGAGAGAGAACATAGCCGAATTGAGCCGAGTGGAGACAAAACGAGACGAATCACGTCCGGTTGCTTCGAATCGCGTCAAATCAAATCGAATCGATTAGAAGAGATTAGGGTAGGGAAGGGTAGAATAGAAGAGAGGAAAATAGTGAGGAATGGAGTTGAATGGAGTCCCATAGAGACGGATAGATATGAACAGAGTACAAAAGAGTCTAATAGAGCAGAATAGGGCCGAATAGGCCCAAATAAGGCCTAATTGAGCAGAATCCAGCAGAATCGATGGAATTCGAGCCTAATCGAGCCGAATGGAGTGAAATGGAGCCAAGTCGGGCCGAATAGAGCCGATTCGAACTGAATCGAGCTGATTCAAGCCTAATCGCGTCAAATCGCGTGGAAATACGTCACATCGAATCTAATCAAATAGATTAGGGAAGGGTAGGGGAGGGGCGGGTGGGTAGAATAGAACAGAATAGTACAGAATAGAATATAGTACAGTAGGGTAGAGTAGAGAGAGTAAAGCAGACAAGAGTAGAGCAGAGTAGAATTGAGTCAAATAGAGTCAAAGAGTGCAGGATATAGCTGAATAGAGCCAATTCTGGCCGAATCGAGTCAAATGGAAACAAAACGAGATGAATCACACCGAATTGCTTCGAATCGCATCCAATCGAATAGATTAGAGTATCCTAGGGTAGAGTAGAACAGAATAGCGTAGAATGGAGAAGAGTGGAGTCAAATGGAGTCGAACAGAGACAAATAGAGTACAAAAGAGTCGAATCGAGCCAAATAGGGCCGAATAAGGCTGAACCGAGTGGAAACGAGCTGAATTGAAGCGATTTGAGCCAAATCGAGCTGAATCGCGCTGATGTTGCAGAATCGAGCCGACTCAAGCGTGATGGTGTCCGGTCGCATCGAAATGCTTTGAATCGAATCAAATGGAATCGATTAGAATAGGTTAGGGTAGGGCAGTTTATGATAGGAAGACTAGGGTAGATGCAAGTAGACTACATTAGAGTAGACAAGAGAAGGCTAGAGTAGAAGCCTAGACTAGTAAGCTGGACTAGTCAGCTAGACTAGTGGCATAGAGCAGTAGCCTAGACAACTAGTCTTGAATAGTACCCTAAGTCAGTAAGCTGAACGAGTACCCTTGCCTGAACTCTTAGCCTAATCTAGTACCCTTGCCTTAACTAGTAGTCCTAACAAGTACCCTTGCCTTAACCAGTAGTCTTCACTAGTACCCTTGCCTTCACTAGTAGTATGTCCTTAACAAGTAGCCTGAACTGGTACCCTTGCCTTAACCAGTACCCTCAACAAGTACCCATGCCTTAACTAGTAGCCTGGCCTTAACTAGTAGCCTGAACTAGTACACTTGCCTTAAGGAGTACCCTTGCCCGAACTACTCCCCTTAATTAGGACCCTTATTGAGTAACCCTAAGTAGTAGAGTATGGTACGGTGGGGTAGCATAGGGTAGGGAAGCATACGGTGGAACAGAGAAAATAGAAGGAAATAGAATAGAACAGCATAGGTCAGGGTAGGTTAGCTTAGTGTAGGGTATGGTAGAGTAGCATAGGATGGAATCGAGAAAATAGAAAAGGAGACTAGAAAAGAGCAGACTAGATTAGGATAGGCTAGGGTGGGGGAGGGTTTTGTAGAATACAGTAGTGTAGAATGGAATAGAATGGTGTGGAATGGAGTCAAATGGATTCGAACACAGATGCAGAGAGTAGAAAAGAGTTGAATAGAGCCGAATAACGCTGAATAGGACCACATATGGCCAAAATGAGCCGAATCGAGTCGAGTCGACCAGATTCGGGATGAATGGAGCCTAGTGGAGCTGAAACGAGCCAAATAGAGACAAACTGAACCCAGCAAAATCGAGCCAAAACACACTTAATTGCATCCTATTGCATCGGATCTCGTCGAATTCCATCAAATCCCACCAAAACGCATCAAATCTCGCGGAATCTCACCGAATCCCGTCGAATTGTCTCAAATCGGGTCGAATGGTGTCAAACTGAATGGAATCGAATTAAATTGAATAGATTAGAGTAGTGTAGGTTAGACTGGGATTCAGTAGGGAAGGGCACAGAAGAATAGAATAGAGTAGAACAGAAGAGAATACCAAGAGTAGAATGGAGTAGAGTTGAGTAGAGTGGAATAGTCAGAGTCGGGTAGTGCAGAATATAGATGAATAGATCCAATTCAAGCCCAATCGATTCGAATGGAGAGGAAAGGAGACAAATCGTGATGAATCGAATCGATTAGAATAGATTAGAGTAGGGTAGGGTAGAACAGAATAGAATAGAGTAGAAAAGCGCAGAATGGTGTGGAAGGGAGTTGAATGGAGCCAAATAGAGACAAATAAAGTAGAAAGGGTTGAGTAGAGCTGAGCAGGGCTGAATAAGATTCACTCGAGCCTAATTATGCTGAATTGAGCAGAATCGAGACGAATTGACCCAATTCAAGCCAAATAGAGCTAAATCGAGCCGATTCAAGCCTAATCACATGGAATCGCGTCGAAATGCGTTGAATCGAATAGATTAGAGTAGAGGAGGGTACGGCAGGAGAGGCTAGACTACAACACAACACAACACAACACAATAGAAAGAAGAGAATAGAATTAAGTAGAGTCGGGTCCAGTAGAATAGAGTCAAATTGAGCTGAAGAGAGCCGAAAAGAGCCAAACAGAGCTGAATACAGCCGAATTGACCAAATTCAAGGTGAATCGAGATGAATCATGTCGAGTCGTTTGAAACGTGTCGAATCGAATCAAATAGATTAGTGTGGGGAAGGTAAGGTTAGGGTAGGGTAGAGAAGAATAGAATAGAGTAGAATAGAACAGAACAGAAAGAATCGAGTAGACTAGAGTCAAATAGAGTCGAATACTGCCAAAAAGAGCCGAATAGAGTGGAAAAGAGCCGAATAGAACCGAATCGAGTTTAATGGAGCAGAAAGGAGATGAATCGAGCCGATATGACCCGAATCAGGTCGAATCCCATTCAAGTGTGTCGAATAGCATAGAACAGATTACAGTAGGCTAAGTTAGGGTAGGGTAGGGTAGAATAGAGTGCAGTAGAACAGAACAGAACAGAACTGAAAGAATAGAGTCGAGACGAGCAGAGTATAGAAGAGTAGAGTAGAGCAGAGTCGAACATTGTCGAATAGGGCCAAATAGAGCCCAAAAGAGCTAAATGGATAGAAACCAAGATGAATCACGCCGAATCCCGTGGAATCGTGCCGTATCGCGTTGAATCCCGTCGAATTGCATTGAATCTGATCAATTCCAATCCAATCCAATCCAATCAATTAGAATAGACTAGAGTAGGGTAGAGTACAATACAATACAGTAGAGAATAGTTTAGGATGGAGTAGAATGGTGTAGCGTGGAGTCGAAAAGAGATAATAGAGTTGAGTAGAGTCTAATAGAGCCGAATCGAGCTGAATAGAGCCTATTCGAGCTGACTAGAGCCGAATGGAGCCGATTAGAGCTGAATCGAACCGATTTGAGCCGATTGGGGATGAATGGAGTGGAAAGGAGCCGATTTGAGCCGAATCGCATGGAGATGCGTGGAATCGAATCCAGTAGAATAGATTAGATTAGGGTAGGATGGAATAGAGTAGACTTGAACACAGTAGAAGAGAATGGAAAGGATACAATAGAATAGAGTAGAAAAGGGTAGAGCAGAGCAGAATAGTGTAGAGTAGAATAGAGTAGAGTAGAACAGAGTCGAATCAAGCTGAATGGAGACGAAACGAGACAAATCGCGTCGAATGGCGTCGAATCCCATCGAATCAATTACAGTAGGGAATAGTAGAAGAGCGTAGAATGGAGTAGAATGGTGTGCAATGGAATCGAGTAGAGTAGAAAAGAGCTGAAGAGAGCCGAAGAGGGCCAAAGAGGGCCAAATCGAGCTGAACCGAGAGAAATCGAGCCGAATCCAGTGAATCGAGCCTAACGGAGCCAAATCGAGCCTAATCGAGCTGAATCGACACTATTCGAGACAAATGGAGCCGAATGGACATGAATCACACCGATGCGGCCCCTAGTCGCGTCAAAGTTTCTCGAATTCAATTGAATAGACTAGAGTAGGGGAGGTTCGGGTAGGCTAGAGTAGGGTAGAATAGAGTAGAATAGAATAAAACAGAACAGAACACAACAAAATAGAACAGAACAACACAGAACGAATACAGAAAAGAGTAGGCTAGAGTAGAGTAGAGGGGAATAGAGTAGAGTAGAATAGATTTGAACAGAGCCAAATCGAGACGAATCACGTTGAAATGGGTTGAATCAAATCCAATCAAGTGGATTACAATACCTTAGAGTTGGGTAGCATAGGGTAGGGTAGAATAGAGTAGAATAGTACAGAACAGAGTAGAAACAATACAATAGAGTAGAGTAGAATAGAGCTGAATAGAGCCAAATGCAGACAAAATGAGAGGAATCGTGTAGAAGCAAGTAGAGTAAATTAGAGTGGTGTTGGGTAGGGTAGAGCAGAATAGAGTAGAATAGTGTGGAATGAATAGAATGGAGTAGAATGGAGTCAAGTAGAAACGAATAGAGTAGAAGAGAGTCGAATAGAGCAGAATAGGGCCGAAGAAGGCCAAATCGAGCAGATTCGAAGCGATTCAAGCCAAAACAAGCTGAATGGAGCCTAACTGAGCCGAATAGAGCCAAATCGAGCCGAATCGAGCCGATTCAAGCTTCATCGCCTGGAATCGCGTTCAACGCGTCAAATCCAATCGAGACGTATAGATTAGAGAAGGGGAGGGGAGGGGAGAATAGAACAGAGTAGAGTGGAATAGAAGAGATTAGAACAGAATAGAAGGAACAGAATCGAGTGGAAAAGAGTAGAGTCGAATACAGTCGAATAGAGCCGACTAAGCTGAATAGAGACGAATGGAGCTGAATACAGCCAAAAAGAGCTGTATACTGCCGAATCACACCTAATCGAGTGGAATCAAGCAGAATCGCACTGACTGTCACCGAACAGCGTCGAATCGAATCAGGTCGAATCGAGTCGAGTCACATCGTTTTGAATCAAACAAGGTCAAATCGCTTCATATCGTGTCGAATCCCATCGAATCACGTCGAATAACTTCGAATTGCGTCAAACCTCAGAGAATCCTACTGAATCACGTCGAGTCGCATGGAATCTCATCAAATCCCTTCAGATTTGCCGAATCCAGTCAAGTCCTATCAAATCGCTTTGCACGGAATCGAATTGAATCCAATAGATTAAAGTAGGGTAGGTTCGGGTGGGGTGCCGTTGGGTCGGGTAGGGTAGAATAGAATAGAGTACAACAGAATAGGAGAGAATAGAACAGAACAGAAAGAATACAACAGAATAGAATAGAGTCAAAGAGAGAGAACATAGCCGAATTGAGCCGAGTGGAGACAAAACGAGACGAATCACGTCCGGTTGCTTCGAATCGCGTCAAATCAAATCGAATCGATTAGAAGAGATTAGGGTAGGGAAGGGTAGAATAGAAGAGAGGAAAATAGTGAGGAATGGAGTTGAACGGAGTCCCATAGAGACGGATAGATATGAACAGAGTACAAAAGAGTCTAATAGAGCAGAATAGGGCCGAATAGGCCCAAATAAGGCCTAATTGAGCAGAATCCAGCAGAATCGATGGAATTCGAGCCTAATCGAGCCGAATGGAGTGAAATGGAGCCAAGTCGGGCCGAATAGAGCCGATTCGAACTGAATCGAGCTGATTCAAGCCTAATCGCGTCAAATCGCGTGGAAATACGTCACATCGAATCTAATCAAATAGATTAGGGAAGGGTAGGGGAGGGGCGGGTGGGTAGAATAGAACAGAATAGTACAGAATAGAATATAGTACAGTAGGGTAGAGTAGAGAGAGTAAAGCAGACAAGAGTAGAGCAGAGTAGAATTGAGTCAAATAGAGTCAAAGAGTGCAGGATATAGCTGAATAGAGCCAATTCTGGCCGAATCGAGTCAAATGGAAACAAAACGAGATGAATCACACCGAATTGCTTCGAATCGCATCCAATCGAATAGATTAGAGTATCCTAGGGTAGAGTAGAACAGAATAGCGTAGAATGGAGAAGAGTGGAGTCAAATGGAGTCGAACAGAGACAAATAGAGTACAAAAGAGTCGAATCGAGCCAAATAGGGCCGAATAAGGCTGAACCGAGTGGAAACGAGCTGAATTGAAGCGATTTGAGCCAAATCGAGCTGAATCGCGCTGATGTTGCAGAATCGAGCCGACTCAAGCGTGATGGTGTCCGGTCGCATCGAAATGCTTTGAATCGAATCAAATGGAATCGATTAGAATAGGTTAGGGTAGGGCAGTTTATGATAGGAAGACTAGGGTAGATGCAAGTAGACTACATTAGAGTAGACAAGAGAAGGCTAGAGTAGAAGCCTAGACTAGTAAGCTGGACTAGTCAGCTAGACTAGTGGCATAGAGCAGTAGCCTAGACAACTAGTCTTGAATAGTACCCTAAGTCAGTAAGCTGAACGAGTACCCTTGCCTGAACTCTTAGCCTAATCTAGTACCCTTGCCTTAACTAGTAGTCCTAACAAGTACCCTTGCCTTAACCAGTAGTCTTCACTAGTACCCTTGCCTTCACTAGTAGTATGTCCTTAACAAGTAGCCTGAACTGGTACCCTTGCCTTAACCAGTACCCTCAACAAGTACCCATGCCTTAACTAGTAGCCTGGCCTTAACTAGTAGCCTGAACTAGTACACTTGCCTTAAGGAGTACCCTTGCCCGAACTACTCCCCTTAATTAGGACCCTTATTGAGTAACCCTAAGTAGTAGAGTATGGTACGGTGGGGTAGCATAGGGTAGGGAAGCATACGGTGGAACAGAGAAAATAGAAGGAAATAGAATAGAACAGCATAGGTCAGGGTAGGTTAGCTTAGTGTAGGGTATGGTAGAGTAGCATAGGATGGAATCGAGAAAATAGAAAAGGAGACTAGAAAAGAGCAGACTAGATTAGGATAGGCTAGGGTGGGGGAGGGTTTTGTAGAATACAGTAGTGTAGAATGGAATAGAATGGTGTGGAATGGAGTCAAATGGATTCGAACACAGATGCAGAGAGTAGAAAAGAGTTGAATAGAGCCGAATAACGCTGAATAGGACCACATATGGCCAAAATGAGCCGAATCGAGTCGAGTCGACCAGATTCGGGATGAATGGAGCCTAGTGGAGCTGAAACGAGCCAAATAGAGACAAACTGAACCCAGCAAAATCGAGCCAAAACACACTTAATTGCATCCTATTGCATCGGATCTCGTCGAATTCCATCAAATCCCACCAAAACGCATCAAATCTCGCGGAATCTCACCGAATCCCGTCGAATTGTCTCAAATCGGGTCGAATGGTGTCAAACTGAATGGAATCGAATTAAATTGAATAGATTAGAGTAGTGTAGGTTAGACTGGGATTCAGTAGGGAAGGGCACAGAAGAATAGAATAGAGTAGAACAGAAGAGAATACCAAGAGTAGAATGGAGTAGAGTTGAGTAGAGTGGAATAGTCAGAGTCGGGTAGTGCAGAATATAGATGAATAGATCCAATTCAAGCCCAATCGATTCGAATGGAGAGGAAAGGAGACAAATCGTGATGAATCGAATCGATTAGAATAGATTAGAGTAGGGTAGGGTAGAACAGAATAGAATAGAGTAGAAAAGCGCAGAATGGTGTGGAAGGGAGTTGAATGGAGCCAAATAGAGACAAATAAAGTAGAAAGGGTTGAGTAGAGCTGAGCAGGGCTGAATAAGATTCACTCGAGCCTAATTATGCTGAATTGAGCAGAATCGAGACGAATTGACCCAATTCAAGCCAAATAGAGCTAAATCGAGCCGATTCAAGCCTAATCACATGGAATCGCGTCGAAATGCGTTGAATCGAATAGATTAGAGTAGAGGAGGGTACGGCAGGAGAGGCTAGACTACAACACAACACAACACAACACAATAGAAAGAAGAGAATAGAATTAAGTAGAGTCGGGTCCAGTAGAATAGAGTCAAATTGAGCTGAAGAGAGCCGAAAAGAGCCAAACAGAGCTGAATACAGCCGAATTGACCAAATTCAAGGTGAATCGAGATGAATCATGTCGAGTCGTTTGAAACGTGTCGAATCGAATCAAATAGATTAGTGTGGGGAAGGTAAGGTTAGGGTAGGGTAGAGAAGAATAGAATAGAGTAGAATAGAACAGAACAGAAAGAATCGAGTAGACTAGAGTCAAATAGAGTCGAATACTGCCAAAAAGAGCCGAATAGAGTGGAAAAGAGCCGAATAGAACCGAATCGAGTTTAATGGAGCAGAAAGGAGATGAATCGAGCCGATATGACCCGAATCAGGTCGAATCCCATTCAAGTGTGTCGAATAGCATAGAACAGATTACAGTAGGCTAAGTTAGGGTAGGGTAGGGTAGAATAGAGTGCAGTAGAACAGAACAGAACAGAACTGAAAGAATAGAGTCGAGACGAGCAGAGTATAGAAGAGTAGAGTAGAGCAGAGTCGAACATTGTCGAATAGGGCCAAATAGAGCCCAAAAGAGCTAAATGGATAGAAACCAAGATGAATCACGCCGAATCCCGTGGAATCGTGCCGTATCGCGTTGAATCCCGTCGAATTGCATTGAATCTGATCAATTCCAATCCAATCCAATCCAATCAATTAGAATAGACTAGAGTAGGGTAGAGTACAATACAATACAGTAGAGAATAGTTTAGGATGGAGTAGAATGGTGTAGCGTGGAGTCGAAAAGAGATAATAGAGTTGAGTAGAGTCTAATAGAGCCGAATCGAGCTGAATAGAGCCTATTCGAGCTGACTAGAGCCGAATGGAGCCGATTAGAGCTGAATCGAACCGATTTGAGCCGATTGGGGATGAATGGAGTGGAAAGGAGCCGATTTGAGCCGAATCGCATGGAGATGCGTGGAATCGAATCCAGTAGAATAGATTAGATTAGGGTAGGATGGAATAGAGTAGACTTGAACACAGTAGAAGAGAATGGAAAGGATACAATAGAATAGAGTAGAAAAGGGTAGAGCAGAGCAGAATAGTGTAGAGTAGAATAGAGTAGAGTAGAACAGAGTCGAATCAAGCTGAATGGAGACGAAACGAGACAAATCGCGTCGAATGGCGTCGAATCCCATCGAATCAATTACAGTAGGGAATAGTAGAAGAGCGTAGAATGGCGTAGAATGGTGTGCAATGGAATCGAGTAGAGTAGAAAAGAGCTGAAGAGAGCCGAAGAGGGCCAAAGAGGGCCAAATCGAGCTGAACCGAGAGAAATCGAGCCGAATCCAGTGAATCGAGCCTAACGGAGCCAAATCGAGCCTAATCGAGCTGAATCGACACTATTCGAGACAAATGGAGCCGAATGGACATGAATCACACCGATGCGGCCCCTAGTCGCGTCAAAGTTTCTCGAATTCAATTGAATAGACTAGAGTAGGGGAGGTTCGGGTAGGCTAGAGTAGGGTAGAATAGAGTAGAATAGAATAAAACAGAACAGAACACAACAAAATAGAACAGAACAACACAGAACGAATACAGAAAAGAGTAGGCTAGAGTAGAGTAGAGGGGAATAGAGTAGAGTAGAATAGATTTGAACAGAGCCAAATCGAGACGAATCACGTTGAAATGGGTTGAATCAAATCCAATCAAGTGGATTACAATACCTTAGAGTTGGGTAGCATAGGGTAGGGTAGAATAGAGTAGAATAGTACAGAACAGAGTAGAAACAATACAATAGAGTAGAGTAGAATAGAGCTGAATAGAGCCAAATGCAGACAAAATGAGAGGAATCGTGTAGAAGCAAGTAGAGTAAATTAGAGTGGTGTTGGGTAGGGTAGAGCAGAATAGAGTAGAATAGTGTGGAATGAATAGAATGGAGTAGAATGGAGTCAAGTAGAAACGAATAGAGTAGAAGAGAGTCGAATAGAGCAGAATAGGGCCGAAGAAGGCCAAATCGAGCAGATTCGAAGCGATTCAAGCCAAAACAAGCTGAATGGAGCCTAACTGAGCCGAATAGAGCCAAATCGAGCCGAATCGAGCCGATTCAAGCTTCATCGCCTGGAATCGCGTTCAACGCGTCAAATCCAATCGAGACGTATAGATTAGAGAAGGGGAGGGGAGGGGAGAATAGAACAGAGTAGAGTGGAATAGAAGAGATTAGAACAGAATAGAAGGAACAGAATCGAGTGGAAAAGAGTAGAGTCGAATACAGTCGAATAGAGCCGAATAAGCTGAATAGAGACGAATGGAGCTGAATACAGCCGAAAAGAGCTGTATACTGCCGAATCACACCTAATCGAGTGGAATCAAGCAGAATCGCACTGACTGTCACCGAACAGCGTCGAATCGAATCAGGTCGAATCGAGTCGAGTCACATCGTTTTGAATCAAACAAGGTCAAATCGCTTCATATCGTGTCGAATCCCATCGAATCACGTCGAATAACTTCGAATTGCGTCAAACCTCAGAGAATCCTACTGAATCACGTCGAGTCGCATGGAATCTCATCAAATCCCTTCGGATTTGCCGAATCCAGTCAAGTCCTATCAAATCGCTTTGCACGGAATCGAATTGAATCCAATAGATTAAAGTAGGGTAGGTTCGGGTGGGGTGCCGTTGGGTCGGGTAGGGTAGAATAGAATAGAGTACAACAGAATAGGAGAGAATAGAACAGAACAGAAAGAATACAACAGAATAGAATAGAGTCAAAGAGAGAGAACATAGCCGAATTGAGCCGAGTGGAGACAAAACGAGACGAATCACGTCCGGTTGCTTCGAATCGCGTCAAATCAAATCGAATCGATTAGAAGAGATTAGGGTAGGGAAGGGTAGAATAGAAGAGAGGAAAATAGTGAGGAATGGAGTTGAACGGAGTCCAATAGAGACGGATAGATATGAACAGAGTACAAAAGAGTCTAATAGAGCAGAATAGGGCCGAATAGGCCCAAATAAGGCCTAATTGAGCAGAATCCAGCAGAATCGATGGAATTCGAGCCTAATCGAGCCGAATGGAGTGAAATGGAGCCAAGTCGGGCCGAATAGAGCCGATTCGAACTGAATCGAGCTGATTCAAGCCTAATCGCGTCAAATCGCGTGGAAATACGTCACATCGAATCTAATCAAATAGATTAGGGAAGGGGAGGGGAGGGGCGGGTGGGTAGAATAGAACAGAATAGTACAGAATAGAATATAGTACAGTAGGGTAGAGTAGAGAGAGTAAAGCAGACAAGAGTAGAGCAGAGTAGAATTGAGTCAAATAGAGTCAAAGAGTGCAGGATATAGCTGAATAGAGCCAATTCTGGCCGAATCGAGTCAAATGGAAACAAAACGAGATGAATCACACCGAATTGCTTCGAATCGCATCCAATCGAATAGATTAGAGTATCGTAGGGTAGAGTAGAACAGAATAGCGTAGAATGGAGAAGAGTGGAGTCAAATGGAGTCGAACAGAGACAAATAGAGTAGAAAAGAGTCGAATCGAGCCAAATAGGGCCGAATAAGGCTGAACCGAGTGGAAACGAGCTGAATTGAAGCGATTTGAGCCAAATCGAGCTGAATCGCGCTGATGTTGCAGAATCGAGCCGACTCAAGCGTGATGGTGTCCGGTCGCATCGAAATGCTTTGAATCGAATCAAATGGAATCGATTAGAATAGGTTAGGGTAGGGCAGTTTATGATAGGAAGACTAGGGTAGATGCAAGTAGACTACATTAGAGTAGACAAGAGAAGGCTAGAGTAGAAGCCTAGACTAGTAAGCTGGACTAGTCAGCTAGACTAGTGGCATAGAGCAGTAGCCTAGACAACTAGTCTTGAATAGTACCCTAAGTCAGTAAGCTGAACGAGTACCCTTGCCTGAACTCTTAGCCTAATCTAGTACCCTTGCCTTAACTAGTAGTCCTAACAAGTACCCTTGCCTGAACCAGTAGTCTTCACTAGTACCCTTGCCTTCACTAGTAGTATGTCCTTAACAAGTAGCCTGAACTGGTACCCTTGCCTTAACCAGTACCCTCAACAAGTACCCATGCCTTAACTAGTAGCCTGGACTTAACTAGTAGCCTGAACTAGTACACTTGCCTTAAGGAGTACCCTTCCCCGAACTACTCCCCTTAATTAGGACCCTTATTGAGTAACCCTAAGTAGTAGAGTATGGTACGGTGGGGTAGCATAGGGTAGGGAAGCATACGGTGGAACAGAGAAAATAGAAGGAAATAGAATAGAACAGCATAGGTCAGGGTAGGTTAGCTTAGTGTAGGGTATGGTAGAGTAGCATAGGATGGAATCGAGAAAATAGAAAAGGAGACTAGAAAAGAGCAGACTAGATTAGGATAGGCTAGGGTGGGGGAGGGTTTTGTAGAATACAGTAGTGTAGAATGGAATAGAATGGTGTGGAATGGAGTCAAATGGATTCGAACACAGATGCAGAGAGTAGAAAAGAGTTGAATAGAGCCGAATAACGCTGAATAGGACCACATATGGCCAAAATGAGCCGAATCGAGTCGAGTCGACCAGATTCGGGATGAATGGAGCCTAGTGGAGCTGAAACGAGCCAAATAGAGACAAACTGAACCCAGCAAAATCGAGCCAAAACACACTTAATTGCATCCTATTGCATCGGATCTCGTCGAATTCCATCAAATCCCACCAAAACGCATCAAATCTCGCGGAATCTCACCGAATCCCGTCGAATTGTCTCAAATCGGGTCGAATGGTGTCAAACTGAATGGAATCGAATTAAATTGAATAGATTAGAGTAGTGTAGGTTAGACTGGGATTCAGTAGGGAAGGGCACAGAAGAATAGAATAGAGTAGAACAGAAGAGAATACCAAGAGTAGAATGGAGTAGAGTTGAGTAGAGTGGAATAGTCAGAGTCGGGTAGTGCAGAATATAGATGAATAGATCCAATTCAAGCCCAATCGATTCGAATGGAGAGGAAAGGAGACAAATCGTGATGAATCGAATCGATTAGAATAGATTAGAGTAGGGTAGGGTAGAACAGAATAGAATAGAGTAGAAAAGCGCAGAATGGTGTGGAAGGGAGTTGAATGGAGCCAAATAGAGACAAATAAAGTAGAAAGGGTTGAGTAGAGCTGAGCAGGGCTGAATAAGATTCACTCGAGCCTAATTATGCTGAATTGAGCAGAATCGAGACGAATTGACCCAATTCAAGCCAAATAGAGCTAAATCGAGCCGATTCAAGCCTAATCACATGGAATCGCGTCGAAATGCGTTGAATCGAATAGATTAGAGTAGAGGAGGGTACGGCAGGAGAGGCTAGACTACAACACAACACAACACAACACAATAGAAAGAAGAGAATAGAATTAAGTAGAGTCGGGTCCAGTAGAATAGAGTCAAATTGAGCTGAAGAGAGCCGAAAAGAGCCAAACAGAGCTGAATACAGCCGAATTGACCAAATTCAAGGTGAATCGAGATGAATCATGTCGAGTCGTTTGAAACGTGTCGAATCGAATCAAATAGATTAGTGTGGGGAAGGTAAGGTTAGGGTAGGGTAGAGAAGAATAGAATAGAGTAGAATAGAACAGAACAGAAAGAATCGAGTAGACTAGAGTCAAATAGAGTCGAATACTGCCAAAAAGAGCCGAATAGAGTGGAAAAGAGCCGAATAGAACCGAATCGAGTTTAATGGAGCAGAAAGGAGATGAATCGAGCCGATATGACCCGAATCAGGTTGAATCCCATTCAAGTGTGTCGAATAGCATAGAACAGATTACAGTAGGCTAAGTTAGGGTAGGGTAGGGTAGAATAGAGTGCAGTAGAACAGAACTGAAAGAATAGAGTCGAGACGAGCAGAGTATAGAAGAGTAGAGTAGAGCAGAGTCGAACATTGTCGAATAGGGCCAAATAGAGCCCAAAAGAGCTAAATGGATAGAAACCAAGATGAATCACGCCGAATCCCGTGGAATCGTGCCGTATCGCGTTGAATCCCGTCGAATTGCATTGAATCTGATCAATTCCAATCCAATCCAATCCAATCAATTAGAATAGACTAGAGTAGGGTAGAGTACAATACAATACAGTAGAGAATAGTTTAGGATGGAGTAGAATGGTGTAGCGTGGAGTCGAAAAGAGATAATAGAGTTGAGTAGAGTCTAATAGAGCCGAATCGAGCTGAATAGAGCCTATTCGAGCTGACTAGAGCCGAATGGAGCCGATTAGAGCTGAATCGAACCGATTTGAGCCGATTGGGGATGAATGGAGTGGAAAGGAGCCGATTTGAGCCGAATCGCATGGAGATGCGTGGAATCGAATCCAGTAGAATAGATTAGATTAGGGTAGGATGGAATAGAGTAGACTTGAACACAGTAGAAGAGAATGGAAAGGATACAATAGAATAGAGTAGAAAAGGGTAGAGCAGAGCAGAATAGTGTAGAGTAGAATAGAGTAGAGTAGAACAGAGTCGAATCAAGCTGAATGGAAACGAAACGAGACAAATCGCGTCGAATGGCGTCGAATCCCATCGAATCAATTACAGTAGGGAATAGTAGAAGAGCGTAGAATGGAGTAGAATGGTGTGCAATGGAATCGAGTAGAGTAGAAAAGAGCTGAAGAGAGCCGAAGAGGGCCAAAGAGGGCCAAATCGAGCTGAACCGAGAGAAATCGAGCCGAATCCAGTGAATCGAGCCTAACGGAGCCAAATCGAGCCTAATCGAGCTGAATCGACACTATTCGAGACAAATGGAGCCGAATGGACATGAATCACACCGATGCGGCCCCTAGTCGCGTCAAAGTTTCTCGAATTCAATTGAATAGACTAGAGTAGGGGAGGTTCGGGTAGGCTAGAGTAGGGTAGAATAGAGTAGAATAGAATAAAACAGAACAGAACACAACAAAATAGAACAGAACAACACAGAACGAATACAGAAAAGAGTAGGCTAGAGTAGAGTAGAGGGGAATAGAGTAGAGTAGAATAGATTTGAACAGAGCCAAATCGAGACGAATCACGTTGAAATGGGTTGAATCAAATCCAATCAAGTGGATTACAATACCTTAGAGTTGGGTAGCATAGGGTAGGGTAGAATAGAGTAGAATAGTACAGAACAGAGTAGAAACAATACAATAGAGTAGAGTAGAATAGAGCTGAATAGAGCCAAATGCAGACAAAATGAGAGGAATCGTGTAGAAGCAAGTAGAGTAAATTAGAGTGGTGTTGGGTAGGGTAGAGCAGAATAGAGTAGAATAGTGTGGAATGAATAGAATGGAGTAGAATGGAGTCAAGTAGAAACGAATAGAGTAGAAGAGAGTCGAATAGAGCAGAATAGGGCCGAAGAAGGCCAAATCGAGCAGATTCGAAGCGATTCAAGCCAAAACAAGCTGAATGGAGCCTAACTGAGCCGAATAGAGCCAAATCGAGCCGAATCGAGCCGATTCAAGCTTCATCGCCTGGAATCGCGTTCAACGCGTCAAATCCAATCGAGACGTATAGATTAGAGAAGGGGAGGGGAGGGGAGAATAGAACAGAGTAGAGTGGAATAGAAGAGATTAGAACAGAATAGAAGGAACAGAATCGAGTGGAAAAGAGTAGAGTCGAATACAGTCGAATAGAGCCGAATAAGCTGAATAGAGACGAATGGAGCTGAATACAGCCGAAAAGAGCTGTATACTGCCGAATCACACCTAATCGAGTGGAATCAAGCAGAATCGCACTGACTGTCACCGAACAGCGTCGAATCGAATCAGGTCGAATCGAGTCGAGTCACATCGTTTTGAATCAAACAAGGTCAAATCGCTTCATATCGTGTCGAATCCCATCGAATCACGTCGAATAACTTCGAATTGCGTCAAACCTCAGAGAATCCTACTGAATCACGTCGAGTCGCATGGAATCTCATCAAATCCCTTCAGATTTGCCGAATCCAGTCAAGTCCTATCAAATCGCTTTGCACGGAATCGAATTGAATCCAATAGATTAAAGTAGGGTAGGTTCGGGTGGGGTGCCGTTGGGTCGGGTAGGGTAGAATAGAATAGAGTACCACAGAACAGGAGAGAATAGAACAGAACAGAAAGAATACAACAGAATAGAATAGAGTCAAAGAGAGAGAACATAGCCGAATTGAGCCGAGTGGAGACAAAACGAGACGAATCACGTCCGGTTGCTTCGAATCGCGTCAAATCAAATCGAATCGATTAGAAGAGATTAGGGTAGGGAAGGGTAGAATAGAAGAGAGGAAAATAGTGAGGAATGGAGTTGAACGGAGTCCCATAGAGACGGATAGATATGAACAGAGTACAAAAGAGTCTAATAGAGCAGAATAGGGCCGAATAGGCCCAAATAAGGCCTAATTGAGCAGAATCCAGCAGAATCGATGGAATTCGAGCCTAATCGAGCCGAATGGAGTGAAATGGAGCCAAGTCGGGCCGAATAGAGCCGATTCGAACTGAATCGAGCTGATTCAAGCCTAATCGCGTCAAATCGTGTGGAAATACGTCACATCGAATCTAATCAAATAGATTAGGGAAGGGGAGGGGAGGGGCGGGTGGGTAGAATAGAACAGAATAGTACAGAATAGAATATAGTACAGTAGGGTAGAGTAGAGAGAGTAAAGCAGACAAGAGTAGAGCAGAGTAGAATTGAGTCAAATAGAGTCAAAGAGTGCAGGATATAGCTGAATAGAGCCAATTCTGGCCGAATCGAGTCAAATGGAAACAAAACGAGATGAATCACACCGAATTGCTTCGAATCGCATCCAATCGAATAGATTAGAGTATCGTAGGGTAGAGTAGAACAGAATAGCGTAGAATGGAGAAGAGTGGAGTCAAATGGAGTCGAACAGAGACAAATAGAGTACAAAAGAGTCGAATCGAGCCAAATAGGGCCGAATAAGGCTGAACCGAGTGGAAACGAGCTGAATTGAAGCGATTCGAGCCAAATCGAGCTGAATCGCGCTGATGTTGCAGAATCGAGCCGACTCAAGCGTGATGGTGTCCGGTCGCATCGAAATGCTTTGAATCGAATCAAATGGAATCGATTAGAATAGGTTAGGGTAGGGCAGTTTATGATAGGAAGACTAGGGTAGATGCAAGTAGACTACATTAGAGTAGACAAGAGAAGGCTAGAGTAGAAGCCTAGACTAGTAAGCTGGACTAGTCAGCTAGACTAGTGGCATAGAGCAGTAGCCTAGACAACTAGTCTTGAATAGTACCCTAAGTCAGTAAGCTGAACGAGTACCCTTGCCTGAACTCTTAGCCTAATCTAGTACCCTTGCCTTAACTAGTAGTCCTAACAAGTACCCTTGCCTGAACCAGTAGTCTTCACTAGTACCCTTGCCTTCACTAGTAGTATGTCCTTAACAAGTAGCCTGAACTGGTACCCTTGCCTTAACCAGTACCCTCAACAAGTACCCATGCCTTAACTAGTAGCCTGGACTTAACTAGTAGCCTGAACTAGTACACTTGCCTTAAGGAGTACCCTTCCCCGAACTACTCCCCTTAATTAGGACCCTTATTGAGTAACCCTAAGTAGTAGAGTATGGTACGGTGGGGTAGCATAGGGTAGGGAAGCATACGGTGGAACAGAGAAAATAGAAGGAAATAGAATAGAACAGCATAGGTCAGGGTAGGTTAGCTTAGTGTAGGGTATGGTAGAGTAGCATAGGATGGAATCGAGAAAATAGAAAAGGAGACTAGAAAAGAGCAGACTAGATTAGGATAGGCTAGGGTGGGGGAGGGTTTTGTAGAATACAGTAGTGTAGAATGGAATAGAATGGTGTGGAATGGAGTCAAATGGATTCGAACACAGATGCAGAGAGTAGAAAAGAGTTGAATAGAGCCGAATAACGCTGAATAGGACCACATATGGCCAAAATGAGCCGAATCGAGTCGAGTCGACCAGATTCGGGATGAATGGAGCCTAGTGGAGCTGAAACGAGCCAAATAGAGACAAACTGAACCCAGCAAAATCGAGCCAAAACACACTTAATTGCATCCTATTGCATCGGATCTCGTCGAATTCCATCAAATCCCACCAAAACGCATCAAATCTCGCGGAATCTCACCGAATCCCGTCGAATTGTCTCAAATCGGGTCGAATGGTGTCAAACTGAATGGAATCGAATTAAATTGAATAGATTAGAGTAGTGTAGGTTAGACTGGGATTCAGTAGGGAAGGGCACAGAAGAATAGAATAGAGTAGAACAGAAGAGAATACCAAGAGTAGAATGGAGTAGAGTTGAGTAGAGTGGAATAGTCAGAGTCGGGTAGTGCAGAATATAGATGAATAGATCCAATTCAAGCCCAATCGATTCGAATGGAGAGGAAAGGAGACAAATCGTGATGAATCGAATCGATTAGAATAGATTAGAGTAGGGTAGGGTAGAACAGAATAGAATAGAGTAGAAAAGCGCAGAATGGTGTGGAAGGGAGTTGAATGGAGCCAAATAGAGACAAATAAAGTAGAAAGGGTTGAGTAGAGCTGAGCAGGGCTGAATAAGATTCACTCGAGCCTAATTATGCTGAATTGAGCAGAATCGAGACGAATTGACCCAATTCAAGCCAAATAGAGCTAAATCGAGCCGATTCAAGCCTAATCACATGGAATCGCGTCGAAATGCGTTGAATCGAATAGATTAGAGTAGAGGAGGGTACGGCAGGAGAGGCTAGACTACAACACAACACAACACAACACAATAGAAAGAAGAGAATAGAATTAAGTAGAGTCGGGTCCAGTAGAATAGAGTCAAATTGAGCTGAAGAGAGCCGAAAAGAGCCAAACAGAGCTGAATACAGCCGAATTGACCAAATTCAAGGTGAATCGAGATGAATCATGTCGAGTCGTTTGAAACGTGTCGAATCGAATCAAATAGATTAGTGTGGGGAAGGTAAGGTTAGGGTAGGGTAGAGAAGAATAGAATAGAGTAGAATAGAACAGAACAGAAAGAATCGAGTAGACTAGAGTCAAATAGAGTCGAATACTGCCAAAAAGAGCCGAATAGAGTGGAAAAGAGCCGAATAGAACCGAATCGAGTTTAATGGAGCAGAAAGGAGATGAATCGAGCCGATATGACCCGAATCAGGTTGAATCCCATTCAAGTGTGTCGAATAGCATAGAACAGATTACAGTAGGCTAAGTTAGGGTAGGGTAGGGTAGAATAGAGTGCAGTAGAACAGAACTGAAAGAATAGAGTCGAGACGAGCAGAGTATAGAAGAGTAGAGTAGAGCAGAGTCGAACATTGTCGAATAGGGCCAAATAGAGCCCAAAAGAGCTAAATGGATAGAAACCAAGATGAATCACGCCGAATCCCGTGGAATCGTGCCGTATCGCGTTGAATCCCGTCGAATTGCATTGAATCTGATCAATTCCAATCCAATCCAATCCAATCAATTAGAATAGACTAGAGTAGGGTAGAGTACAATACAATACAGTAGAGAATAGTTTAGGATGGAGTAGAATGGTGTAGCGTGGAGTCGAAAAGAGATAATAGAGTTGAGTAGAGTCTAATAGAGCCGAATCGAGCTGAATAGAGCCTATTCGAGCTGACTAGAGCCGAATGGAGCCGATTAGAGCTGAATCGAACCGATTTGAGCCGATTGGGGATGAATGGAGTGGAAAGGAGCCGATTTGAGCCGAATCGCATGGAGATGCGTGGAATCGAATCCAGTAGAATAGATTAGATTAGGGTAGGATGGAATAGAGTAGACTTGAACACAGTAGAAGAGAATGGAAAGGATACAATAGAATAGAGTAGAAAAGGGTAGAGCAGAGCAGAATAGTGTAGAGTAGAATAGAGTAGAGTAGAACAGAGTCGAATCAAGCTGAATGGAAACGAAACGAGACAAATCGCGTCGAATGGCGTCGAATCCCATCGAATCAATTACAGTAGGGAATAGTAGAAGAGCGTAGAATGGAGTAGAATGGTGTGCAATGGAATCGAGTAGAGTAGAAAAGAGCTGAAGAGAGCCGAAGAGGGCCAAAGAGGGCCAAATCGAGCTGAACCGAGAGAAATCGAGCCGAATCCAGTGAATCGAGCCTAACGGAGCCAAATCGAGCCTAATCGAGCTGAATCGACACTATTCGAGACAAATGGAGCCGAATGGACATGAATCACACCGATGCGGCCCCTAGTCGCGTCAAAGTTTCTCGAATTCAATTGAATAGACTAGAGTAGGGGAGGTTCGGGTAGGCTAGAGTAGGGTAGAATAGAGTAGAATAGAATAAAACAGAACAGAACACAACAAAATAGAACAGAACAACACAGAACGAATACAGAAAAGAGTAGGCTAGAGTAGAGTAGAGGGGAATAGAGTAGAGTAGAATAGATTTGAACAGAGCCAAATCGAGACGAATCACGTTGAAATGGGTTGAATCAAATCCAATCAAGTGGATTACAATACCTTAGAGTTGGGTAGCATAGGGTAGGGTAGAATAGAGTAGAATAGTACAGAACAGAGTAGAAACAATACAATAGAGTAGAGTAGAATAGAGCTGAATAGAGCCAAATGCAGACAAAATGAGAGGAATCGTGTAGAAGCAAGTAGAGTAAATTAGAGTGGTGTTGGGTAGGGTAGAGCAGAATAGAGTAGAATAGTGTGGAATGAATAGAATGGAGTAGAATGGAGTCAAGTAGAAACGAATAGAGTAGAAGAGAGTCGAATAGAGCAGAATAGGGCCGAAGAAGGCCAAATCGAGCAGATTCGAAGCGATTCAAGCCAAAACAAGCTGAATGGAGCCTAACTGAGCCGAATAGAGCCAAATCGAGCCGAATCGAGCCGATTCAAGCTTCATCGCCTGGAATCGCGTTCAACGCGTCAAATCCAATCGAGACGTATAGATTAGAGAAGGGGAGGGGAGGGGAGAATAGAACAGAGTAGAGTGGAATAGAAGAGATTAGAACAGAATAGAAGGAACAGAATCGAGTGGAAAAGAGTAGAGTCGAATACAGTCGAATAGAGCCGAATAAGCTGAATAGAGACGAATGGAGCTGAATACAGCCGAAAAGAGCTGTATACTGCCGAATCACACCTAATCGAGTGGAATCAAGCAGAATCGCACTGACTGTCACCGAACAGCGTCGAATCGAATCAGGTCGAATCGAGTCGAGTCACATCGTTTTGAATCAAACAAGGTCAAATCGCTTCATATCGTGTCGAATCCCATCGAATCACGTCGAATAACTTCGAATTGCGTCAAACCTCAGAGAATCCTACTGAATCACGTCGAGTCGCATGGAATCTCATCAAATCCCTTCAGATTTGCCGAATCCAGTCAAGTCCTATCAAATCGCTTTGCACGGAATCGAATTGAATCCAATAGATTAAAGTAGGGTAGGTTCGGGTGGGGTGCCGTTGGGTCGGGTAGGGTAGAATAGAATAGAGTACAACAGAATAGGAGAGAATAGAACAGAACAGAAAGAATACAACAGAATAGAATAGAGTCAAAGAGAGAGAACATAGCCGAATTGAGCCGAGTGGAGACAAAACGAGACGAATCACGTCCGGTTGCTTCGAATCGCGTCAAATCAAATCGAATCGATTAGAAGAGATTAGGGTAGGGAAGGGTAGAATAGAAGAGAGGAAAATAGTGAGGAATGGAGTTGAACGGAGTCCCATAGAGACGGATAGATATGAACAGAGTACAAAAGAGTCTAATAGAGCAGAATAGGGCCGAATAGGCCCAAATAAGGCCTAATTGAGCAGAATCCAGCAGAATCGATGGAATTCGAGCCTAATCGAGCCGAATGGAGTGAAATGGAGCCAAGTCGGGCCGAATAGAGCCGATTCGAACTGAATCGAGCTGATTCAAGCCTAATCGCGTCAAATCGCGTGGAAATACGTCACATCGAATCTAATCAAATAGATTAGGGAAGGGTAGGGGAGGGGCGGGTGGGTAGAATAGAACAGAATAGTACAGAATAGAATATAGTACAGTAGGGTAGAGTAGAGAGAGTAAAGCAGACAAGAGTAGAGCAGAGTAGAATTGAGTCAAATAGAGTCAAAGAGTGCAGGATATAGCTGAATAGAGCCAATTCTGGCCGAATCGAGTCAAATGGAAACAAAACGAGATGAATCACACCGAATTGCTTCGAATCGCATCCAATCGAATAGATTAGAGTATCCTAGGGTAGAGTAGAACAGAATAGCGTAGAATGGAGAAGAGTGGAGTCAAATGGAGTCGAACAGAGACAAATAGAGTACAAAAGAGTCGAATCGAGCCAAATAGGGCCGAATAAGGCTGAACCGAGTGGAAACGAGCTGAATTGAAGCGATTTGAGCCAAATCGAGCTGAATCGCGCTGATGTTGCAGAATCGAGCCGACTCAAGCGTGATGGTGTCCGGTCGCATCGAAATGCTTTGAATCGAATCAAATGGAATCGATTAGAATAGGTTAGGGTAGGGCAGTTTATGATAGGAAGACTAGGGTAGATGCAAGTAGACTACATTAGAGTAGACAAGAGAAGGCTAGAGTAGAAGCCTAGACTAGTAAGCTGGACTAGTCAGCTAGACTAGTGGCATAGAGCAGTAGCCTAGACAACTAGTCTTGAATAGTACCCTAAGTCAGTAAGCTGAACGAGTACCCTTGCCTGAACTCTTAGCCTAATCTAGTACCCTTGCCTTAACTAGTAGTCCTAACAAGTACCCTTGCCTTAACCAGTAGTCTTCACTAGTACCCTTGCCTTCACTAGTAGTATGTCCTTAACAAGTAGCCTGAACTGGTACCCTTGCCTTAACCAGTACCCTCAACAAGTACCCATGCCTTAACTAGTAGCCTGGACTTAACTAGTAGCCTGAACTAGTACACTTGCCTTAAGGAGTACCCTTGCCCGAACTACTCCCCTTAATTAGGACCCTTATTGAGTAACCCTAAGTAGTAGAGTATGGTACGGTGGGGTAGCATAGGGTAGGGAAGCATACGGTGGAACAGAGAAAATAGAAGGAAATAGAATAGAACAGCATAGGTCAGGGTAGGTTAGCTTAGTGTAGGGTATGGTAGAGTAGCATAGGATGGAATCGAGAAAATAGAAAAGGAGACTAGAAAAGAGCAGACTAGATTAGGATAGGCTAGGGTGGGGGAGGGTTTTGTAGAATACAGTAGTGTAGAATGGAATAGAATGGTGTGGAATGGAGTCAAATGGATTCGAACACAGATGCAGAGAGTAGAAAAGAGTTGAATAGAGCCGAATAACGCTGAATAGGACCACATATGGCCAAAATGAGCCGAATCGAGTCGAGTCGACCAGATTCGGGATGAATGGAGCCTAGTGGAGCTGAAACGAGCCAAATAGAGACAAACTGAACCCAGCAAAATCGAGCCAAAACACACTTAATTGCATCCTATTGCATCGGATCTCGTCGAATTCCATCAAATCCCACCAAAACGCATCAAATCTCGCGGAATCTCACCGAATCCCGTCGAATTGTCTCAAATCGGGTCGAATGGTGTCAAACTGAATGGAATCGAATTAAATTGAATAGATTAGAGTAGTGTAGGTTAGACTGGGATTCAGTAGGGAAGGGCACAGAAGAATAGAATAGAGTAGAACAGAAGAGAATACCAAGAGTAGAATGGAGTAGAGTTGAGTAGAGTGGAATAGTCAGAGTCGGGTAGTGCAGAATATAGATGAATAGATCCAATTCAAGCCCAATCGATTCGAATGGAGAGGAAAGGAGACAAATCGTGATGAATCGAATCGATTAGAATAGATTAGAGTAGGGTAGGGTAGAACAGAATAGAATAGAGTAGAAAAGCGCAGAATGGTGTGGAAGGGAGTTGAATGGAGCCAAATAGAGACAAATAAAGTAGAAAGGGTTGAGTAGAGCTGAGCAGGGCTGAATAAGATTCACTCGAGCCTAATTATGCTGAATTGAGCAGAATCGAGATGAATTGACCCAATTCAAGCCAAATAGAGCTAAATCGAGCCGATTCAAGCCTAATCACATGGAATCGCGTCGAAATGCGTTGAATCGAATAGATTAGAGTAGAGGAGGGTACGGCAGGAGAGGCTAGACTACAACACAACACAACACAACACAATAGAAAGAAGAGAATAGAATTAAGTAGAGTCGGGTCCAGTAGAATAGAGTCAAATTGAGCTGAAGAGAGCCGAAAAGAGCCAAACAGAGCTGAATACAGCCGAATTGACCAAATTCAAGGTGAATCGAGATGAATCATGTCGAGTCGTTTGAAACGTGTCGAATCGAATCAAATAGATTAGTGTGGGGAAGGTAAGGTTAGGGTAGGGTAGAGAAGAATAGAATAGAGTAGAATAGAACAGAACAGAAAGAATCGAGTAGACTAGAGTCAAATAGAGTCGAATACTGCCAAAAAGAGCCGAATAGAGTGGAAAAGAGCCGAATAGAACCGAATCGAGTTTAATGGAGCAGAAAGGAGATGAATCGAGCCGATATGACCCGAATCAGGTCGAATCCCATTCAAGTGTGTCGAATAGCATAGAACAGATTACAGTAGGCTAAGTTAGGGTAGGGTAGGGTAGAATAGAGTGCAGTAGAACAGAACAGAACAGAACTGAAAGAATAGAGTCGAGACGAGCAGAGTATAGAAGAGTAGAGTAGAGCAGAGTCGAACATTGTCGAATAGGGCCAAATAGAGCCCAAAAGAGCTAAATGGATAGAAACCAAGATGAATCACGCCGAATCCCGTGGAATCGTGCCGTATCGCGTTGAATCCCGTCGAATTGCATTGAATCTGATCAATTCCAATCCAATCCAATCCAATCAATTAGAATAGACTAGAGTAGGGTAGAGTACAATACAATACAGTAGAGAATAGTTTAGGATGGAGTAGAATGGTGTAGCGTGGAGTCGAAAAGAGATAATAGAGTTGAGTAGAGTCTAATAGAGCCGAATCGAGCTGAATAGAGCCTATTCGAGCTGACTAGAGCCGAATGGAGCCGATTAGAGCTGAATCGAACCGATTTGAGCCGATTGGGGATGAATGGAGTGGAAAGGAGCCGATTTGAGCCGAATCGCATGGAGATGCGTGGAATCGAATCCAGTAGAATAGATTAGATTAGGGTAGGATGGAATAGAGTAGACTTGAACACAGTAGAAGAGAATGGAAAGGATACAATAGAATAGAGTAGAAAAGGGTAGAGCAGAGCAGAATAGTGTAGAGTAGAATAGAGTAGAGTAGAACAGAGTCGAATCAAGCTGAATGGAGACGAAACGAGACAAATCGCGTCGAATGGCGTCGAATCCCATCGAATCAATTACAGTAGGGAATAGTAGAAGAGCGTAGAATGGAGTAGAATGGTGTGCAATGGAATCGAGTAGAGTAGAAAAGAGCTGAAGAGAGCCGAAGAGGGCCAAAGAGGGCCAAATCGAGCTGAACCGAGAGAAATCGAGCCGAATCCAGTGAATCGAGCCTAACGGAGCCAAATCGAGCCTAATCGAGCTGAATCGACACTATTCGAGACAAATGGAGCCGAATGGACATGAATCACACCGATGCGGCCCCTAGTCGCGTCAAAGTTTCTCGAATTCAATTGAATAGACTAGAGTAGGGGAGGTTCGGGTAGGCTAGAGTAGGGTAGAATAGAGTAGAATAGAATAAAACAGAACAGAACACAACAAAATAGAACAGAACAACACAGAACGAATACAGAAAAGAGTAGGCTAGAGTAGAGTAGAGGGGAATAGAGTAGAGTAGAATAGATTTGAACAGAGCCAAATCGAGACGAATCACGTTGAAATGGGTTGAATCAAATCCAATCAAGTGGATTACAATACCTTAGAGTTGGGTAGCATAGGGTAGGGTAGAATAGAGTAGAATAGTACAGAACAGAGTAGAAACAATACAATAGAGTAGAGTAGAATAGAGCTGAATAGAGCCAAATGCAGACAAAATGAGAGGAATCGTGTAGAAGCAAGTAGAGTAAATTAGAGTGGTGTTGGGTAGGGTAGAGCAGAATAGAGTAGAATAGTGTGGAATGAATAGAATGGAGTAGAATGGAGTCAAGTAGAAACGAATAGAGTAGAAGAGAGTCGAATAGAGCAGAATAGGGCCGAAGAAGGCCAAATCGAGCAGATTCGAAGCGATTCAAGCCAAAACAAGCTGAATGGAGCCTAACTGAGCCGAATAGAGCCAAATCGAGCCGAATCGAGCCGATTCAAGCTTCATCGCCTGGAATCGCGTTCAACGCGTCAAATCCAATCGAGACGTATAGATTAGAGAAGGGGAGGGGAGGGGAGAATAGAACAGAGTAGAGTGGAATAGAAGAGATTAGAACAGAATAGAAGGAACAGAATCGAGTGGAAAAGAGTAGAGTCGAATACAGTCGAATAGAGCCGAATAAGCTGAATAGAGACGAATGGAGCTGAAGACAGCCGAAAAGAGCTGTATACTGCCGAATCACACCTAATCGAGTGGAATCAAGCAGAATCGCACTGACTGTCACCGAACAGCGTCGAATCGAATCAGGTCGAATCGAGTCGAGTCACATCGTTTTGAATCAAACAAGGTCAAATCGCTTCATATCGTGTCGAATCCCATCGAATCACGTCGAATAACTTCGAATTGCGTCAAACCTCAGAGAATCCTACTGAATCACGTCGAGTCGCATGGAATCTCATCAAATCCCTTCGGATTTGCCGAATCCAGTCAAGTCCTATCAAATCGCTTTGCACGGAATCGAATTGAATCCAATAGATTAAAGTAGGGTAGGTTCGAGTGGGGTGCCGTTGGGTCGGGTAGGGTAGAATAGAATAGAGTACAACAGAATAGGAGAGAATAGAACAGAACAGAAAGAATACAACAGAATAGAATAGAGTCAAAGAGAGAGAACATAGCCGAATTGAGCCGAGTGGAGACAAAACGAGACGAATCACGTCCGGTTGCTTCGAATCGCGTCAAATCAAATCGAATCGATTAGAAGAGATTAGGGTAGGGAAGGGTAGAATAGAAGAGAGGAAAATAGTGAGGAATGGAGTTGAACGGAGTCCCATAGAGACGGATAGATATGAACAGAGTACAAAAGAGTCTAATAGAGCAGAATAGGGCCGAATAGGCCCAAATAAGGCCTAATTGAGCAGAATCCAGCAGAATCGATGGAATTCGAGCCTAATCGAGCCGAATGGAGTGAAATGGAGCCAAGTCGGGCCGAATAGAGCCGATTCGAACTGAATCGAGCTGATTCAAGCCTAATCGCGTCAAATCGCGTGGAAATACGTCACATCGAATCTAATCAAATAGATTAGGGAAGGGTAGGGGAGGGGCGGGTGGGTAGAATAGAACAGAATAGTACAGAATAGAATATAGTACAGTAGGGTAGAGTAGAGAGAGTAAAGCAGACAAGAGTAGAGCAGAGTAGAATTGAGTCAAATAGAGTCAAAGAGTGCAGGATATAGCTGAATAGAGCCAATTCTGGCCGAATCGAGTCAAATGGAAACAAAACGAGATGAATCACACCGAATTGCTTCGAATCGCATCCAATCGAATAGATTAGAGTATCGTAGGGTAGAGTAGAACAGAATAGCGTAGAATGGAGAAGAGTGGAGTCAAATGGAGTCGAACAGAGACAAATAGAGTACAAAAGAGTCGAATCGAGCCAAATAGGGCCGAATAAGGCTGAACCGAGTGGAAACGAGCTGAATTGAAGCGATTTGAGCCAAATCGAGCTGAATCGCGCTGATGTTGCAGAATCGAGCCGACTCAAGCGTGATGGTGTCCGGTCGCATCGAAATGCTTTGAATCGAATCAAATGGAATCGATTAGAATAGGTTAGGGTAGGGCAGTTTATGATAGGAAGACTAGGGTAGATGCAAGTAGACTACATTAGAGTAGACAAGAGAAGGCTAGAGTAGAAGCCTAGACTAGTAAGCTGGACTAGTCAGCTAGACTAGTGGCATAGAGCAGTAGCCTAGACAACTAGTCTTGAATAGTACCCTAAGTCAGTAAGCTGAACGAGTACCCTTGCCTGAACTCTTAGCCTAATCTAGTACCCTTGCCTTAACTAGTAGTCCTAACAAGTACCCTTGCCTTAACCAGTAGTCTTCACTAGTACCCTTGCCTTCACTAGTAGTATGTCCTTAACAAGTAGCCTGAACTGGTACCCTTGCCTTAACCAGTACCCTCAACAAGTACCCATGCCTTAACTAGTAGCCTGGCCTTAACTAGTAGCCTGAACTAGTACACTTGCCTTAAGGAGTACCCTTGCCCGAACTACTCCCCTTAATTAGGACCCTTATTGAGTAACCCTAAGTAGTAGAGTATGGTACGGTGGGGTAGCATAGGGTAGGGAAGCATACGGTGGAACAGAGAAAATAGAAGGAAATAGAATAGAACAGCATAGGTCAGGGTAGGTTAGCTTAGTGTAGGGTATGGTAGAGTAGCATAGGATGGAATCGAGAAAATAGAAAAGGAGACTAGAAAAGAGCAGACTAGATTAGGATAGGCTAGGGTGGGGGAGGGTTTTGTAGAATACAGTAGTGTAGAATGGAATAGAATGGTGTGGAATGGAGTCAAATGGATTCGAACACAGATGCAGAGAGTAGAAAAGAGTTGAATAGAGCCGAATAACGCTGAATAGGACCACATATGGCCAAAATGAGCCGAATCGAGTCGAGTCGACCAGATTCGGGATGAATGGAGCCTAGTGGAGCTGAAACGAGCCAAATAGAGACAAACTGAACCCAGCAAAATCGAGCCAAAACACACTTAATTGCATCCTATTGCATCGGATCTCGTCGAATTCCATCAAATCCCACCAAAACGCATCAAATCTCGCGGAATCTCACCGAATCCCGTCGAATTGTCTCAAATCGGGTCGAATGGTGTCAAACTGAATGGAATCGAATTAAATTGAATAGATTAGAGTAGTGTAGGTTAGACTGGGATTCAGTAGGGAAGGGCACAGAAGAATAGAATAGAGTAGAACAGAAGAGAATACCAAGAGTAGAATGGAGTAGAGTTGAGTAGAGTGGAATAGTCAGAGTCGGGTAGTGCAGAATATAGATGAATAGATCCAATTCAAGCCCAATCGATTCGAATGGAGAGGAAAGGAGACAAATCGTGATGAATCGAATCGATTAGAATAGATTAGAGTAGGGTAGGGTAGAACAGAATAGAATAGAGTAGAAAAGCGCAGAATGGTGTGGAAGGGAGTTGAATGGAGCCAAATAGAGACAAATAAAGTAGAAAGGGTTGAGTAGAGCTGAGCAGGGCTGAATAAGATTCACTCGAGCCTAATTATGCTGAATTGAGCAGAATCGAGACGAATTGACCCAATTCAAGCCAAATAGAGCTAAATCGAGCCGATTCAAGCCTAATCACATGGAATCGCGTCGAAATGCGTTGAATCGAATAGATTAGAGTAGAGGAGGGTACGGCAGGAGAGGCTAGACTACAACACAACACAACACAACACAATAGAAAGAAGAGAATAGAATTAAGTAGAGTCGGGTCCAGTAGAATAGAGTCAAATTGAGCTGAAGAGAGCCGAAAAGAGCCAAACAGAGCTGAATACAGCCGAATTGACCAAATTCAAGGTGAATCGAGATGAATCATGTCGAGTCGTTTGAAACGTGTCGAATCGAATCAAATAGATTAGTGTGGGGAAGGTAAGGTTAGGGTAGGGTAGAGAAGAATAGAATAGAGTAGAATAGAACAGAACAGAAAGAATCGAGTAGACTAGAGTCAAATAGAGTCGAATACTGCCAAAAAGAGCCGAATAGAGTGGAAAAGAGCCGAATAGAACCGAATCGAGTTTAATGGAGCAGAAAGGAGATGAATCGAGCCGATATGACCCGAATCAGGTCGAATCCCATTCAAGTGTGTCGAATAGCATAGAACAGATTACAGTAGGCTAAGTTAGGGTAGGGTAGGGTAGAATAGAGTGCAGTAGAACAGAACAGAACAGAACTGAAAGAATAGAGTCGAGACGAGCAGAGTATAGAAGAGTAGAGTAGAGCAGAGTCGAACATTGTCGAATAGGGCCAAATAGAGCCCAAAAGAGCTAAATGGATAGAAACCAAGATGAATCACGCCGAATCCCGTGGAATCGTGCCGTATCGCGTTGAATCCCGTCGAATTGCATTGAATCTGATCAATTCCAATCCAATCCAATCCAATCAATTAGAATAGACTAGAGTAGGGTAGAGTACAATACAATACAGTAGAGAATAGTTTAGGATGGAGTAGAATGGTGTAGCGTGGAGTCGAAAAGAGATAATAGAGTTGAGTAGAGTCTAATAGAGCCGAATCGAGCTGAATAGAGCCTATTCGAGCTGACTAGAGCCGAATGGAGCCGATTAGAGCTGAATCGAACCGATTTGAGCCGATTGGGGATGAATGGAGTGGAAAGGAGCCGATTTGAGCCGAATCGCATGGAGATGCGTGGAATCGAATCCAGTAGAATAGATTAGATTAGGGTAGGATGGAATAGAGTAGACTTGAACACAGTAGAAGAGAATGGAAAGGATACAATAGAATAGAGTAGAAAAGGGTAGAGCAGAGCAGAATAGTGTAGAGTAGAATAGAGTAGAGTAGAACAGAGTCGAATCAAGCTGAATGGAGACGAAACGAGACAAATCGCGTCGAATGGCGTCGAATCCCATCGAATCAATTACAGTAGGGAATAGTAGAAGAGCGTAGAATGGAGTAGAATGGTGTGCAATGGAATCGAGTAGAGTAGAAAAGAGCTGAAGAGAGCCGAAGAGGGCCAAAGAGGGCCAAATCGAGCTGAACCGAGAGAAATCGAGCCGAATCCAGTGAATCGAGCCTAACGGAGCCAAATCGAGCCTAATCGAGCTGAATCGACACTATTCGAGACAAATGGAGCCGAATGGACATGAATCACACCGATGCGGCCCCTAGTCGCGTCAAAGTTTCTCGAATTCAATTGAATAGACTAGAGTAGGGGAGGTTCGGGTAGGCTAGAGTAGGGTAGAATAGAGTAGAATAGAATAAAACAGAACAGAACACAACAAAATAGAACAGAACAACACAGAACGAATACAGAAAAGAGTAGGCTAGAGTAGAGTAGAGGGGAATAGAGTAGAGTAGAATAGATTTGAACAGAGCCAAATCGAGACGAATCACGTTGAAATGGGTTGAATCAAATCCAATCAAGTGGATTACAATACCTTAGAGTTGGGTAGCATAGGGTAGGGTAGAATAGAGTAGAATAGTACAGAACAGAGTAGAAACAATACAATAGAGTAGAGTAGAATAGAGCTGAATAGAGCCAAATGCAGACAAAATGAGAGGAATCGTGTAGAAGCAAGTAGAGTAAATTAGAGTGGTGTTGGGTAGGGTAGAGCAGAATAGAGTAGAATAGTGTGGAATGAATAGAATGGAGTAGAATGGAGTCAAGTAGAAACGAATAGAGTAGAAGAGAGTCGAATAGAGCAGAATAGGGCCGAAGAAGGCCAAATCGAGCAGATTCGAAGCGATTCAAGCCAAAACAAGCTGAATGGAGCCTAACTGAGCCGAATAGAGCCAAATCGAGCCGAATCGAGCCGATTCAAGCTTCATCGCCTGGAATCGCGTTCAACGCGTCAAATCCAATCGAGACGTATAGATTAGAGAAGGGGAGGGGAGGGGAGAATAGAACAGAGTAGAGTGGAATAGAAGAGATTAGAACAGAATAGAAGGAACAGAATCGAGTGGAAAAGAGTAGAGTCGAATACAGTCGAATAGAGCCGAATAAGCTGAATAGAGACGAATGGAGCTGAATACAGCCGAAAAGAGCTGTATACTGCCGAATCACACCTAATCGAGTGGAATCAAGCAGAATCGCACTGACTGTCACCGAACAGCGTCGAATCGAATCAGGTCGAATCGAGTCGAGTCACATCGTTTTGAATCAAACAAGGTCAAATCGCTTCATATCGTGTCGAATCCCATCGAATCACGTCGAATAACTTCGAATTGCGTCAAACCTCAGAGAATCCTACTGAATCACGTCGAGTCGCATGGAATCTCATCAAATCCCTTCAGATTTGCCGAATCCAGTCAAGTCCTATCAAATCGCTTTGCACGGAATCGAATTGAATCCAATAGATTAAAGTAGGGTAGGTTCGGGTGGGGTGCCGTTGGGTCGGGTAGGGTAGAATAGAATAGAGTACAACAGAATAGGAGAGAATAGAACAGAACAGAAAGAATACAACAGAATAGAATAGAGTCAAAGAGAGAGAACATAGCCGAATTGAGCCGAGTGGAGACAAAACGAGACGAATCACGTCCGGTTGCTTCGAATCGCGTCAAATCAAATCGAATCGATTAGAAGAGATTAGGGTAGGGAAGGGTAGAATAGAAGAGAGGAAAATAGTGAGGAATGGAGTTGAACGGAGTCCAATAGAGACGGATAGATATGAACAGAGTACAAAAGAGTCTAATAGAGCAGAATAGGGCCGAATAGGCCCAAATAAGGCCTAATTGAGCAGAATCCAGCAGAATCGATGGAATTCGAGCCTAATCGAGCCGAATGGAGTGAAATGGAGCCAAGTCGGGCCGAATAGAGCCGATTCGAACTGAATCGAGCTGATTCAAGCCTAATCGCGTCAAATCGCGTGGAAATACGTCACATCGAATCTAATCAAATAGATTAGGGAAGGGGAGGGGAGGGGCGGGTGGGTAGAATAGAACAGAATAGTACAGAATAGAATATAGTACAGTAGGGTAGAGTAGAGAGAGTAAAGCAGACAAGAGTAGAGCAGAGTAGAATTGAGTCAAATAGAGTCAAAGAGTGCAGGATATAGCTGAATAGAGCCAATTCTGGCCGAATCGAGTCAAATGGAAACAAAACGAGATGAATCACACCGAATTGCTTCGAATCGCATCCAATCGAATAGATTAGAGTATCGTAGGGTAGAGTAGAACAGAATAGCGTAGAATGGAGAAGAGTGGAGTCAAATGGAGTCGAACAGAGACAAATAGAGTACAAAAGAGTCGAATCGAGCCAAATAGGGCCGAATAAGGCTGAACCGAGTGGAAACGAGCTGAATTGAAGCGATTTGAGCCAAATCGAGCTGAATCGCGCTGATGTTGCAGAATCGAGCCGACTCAAGCGTGATGGTGTCCGGTCGCATCGAAATGCTTTGAATCGAATCAAATGGAATCGATTAGAATAGGTTAGGGTAGGGCAGTTTATGATAGGAAGACTAGGGTAGATGCAAGTAGACTACATTAGAGTAGACAAGAGAAGGCTAGAGTAGAAGCCTAGACTAGTAAGCTGGACTAGTCAGCTAGACTAGTGGCATAGAGCAGTAGCCTAGACAACTAGTCTTGAATAGTACCCTAAGTCAGTAAGCTGAACGAGTACCCTTGCCTGAACTCTTAGCCTAATCTAGTACCCTTGCCTTAACTAGTAGTCCTAACAAGTACCCTTGCCTGAACCAGTAGTCTTCACTAGTACCCTTGCCTTCACTAGTAGTATGTCCTTAACAAGTAGCCTGAACTGGTACCCTTGCCTTAACCAGTACCCTCAACAAGTACCCATGCCTTAACTAGTAGCCTGGACTTAACTAGTAGCCTGAACTAGTACACTTGCCTTAAGGAGTACCCTTCCCCGAACTACTCCCCTTAATTAGGACCCTTATTGAGTAACCCTAAGTAGTAGAGTATGGTACGGTGGGGTAGCATAGGGTAGGGAAGCATACGGTGGAACAGAGAAAATAGAAGGAAATAGAATAGAACAGCATAGGTCAGGGTAGGTTAGCTTAGTGTAGGGTATGGTAGAGTAGCATAGGATGGAATCGAGAAAATAGAAAAGGAGACTAGAAAAGAGCAGACTAGATTAGGATAGGCTAGGGTGGGGGAGGGTTTTGTAGAATACAGTAGTGTAGAATGGAATAGAATGGTGTGGAATGGAGTCAAATGGATTCGAACACAGATGCAGAGAGTAGAAAAGAGTTGAATAGAGCCGAATAACGCTGAATAGGACCACATATGGCCAAAATGAGCCGAATCGAGTCGAGTCGACCAGATTCGGGATGAATGGAGCCTAGTGGAGCTGAAACGAGCCAAATAGAGACAAACTGAACCCAGCAAAATCGAGCCAAAACACACTTAATTGCATCCTATTGCATCGGATCTCGTCGAATTCCATCAAATCCCACCAAAACGCATCAAATCTCGCGGAATCTCACCGAATCCCGTCGAATTGTCTCAAATCGGGTCGAATGGTGTCAAACTGAATGGAATCGAATTAAATTGAATAGATTAGAGTAGTGTAGGTTAGACTGGGATTCAGTAGGGAAGGGCACAGAAGAATAGAATAGAGTAGAACAGAAGAGAATACCAAGAGTAGAATGGAGTAGAGTTGAGTAGAGTGGAATAGTCAGAGTCGGGTAGTGCAGAATATAGATGAATAGATCCAATTCAAGCCCAATCGATTCGAATGGAGAGGAAAGGAGACAAATCGTGATGAATCGAATCGATTAGAATAGATTAGAGTAGGGTAGGGTAGAACAGAATAGAATAGAGTAGAAAAGCGCAGAATGGTGTGGAAGGGAGTTGAATGGAGCCAAATAGAGACAAATAAAGTAGAAAGGGTTGAGTAGAGCTGAGCAGGGCTGAATAAGATTCACTCGAGCCTAATTATGCTGAATTGAGCAGAATCGAGACGAATTGACCCAATTCAAGCCAAATAGAGCTAAATCGAGCCGATTCAAGCCTAATCACATGGAATCGCGTCGAAATGCGTTGAATCGAATAGATTAGAGTAGAGGAGGGTACGGCAGGAGAGGCTAGACTACAACACAACACAACACAACACAATAGAAAGAAGAGAATAGAATTAAGTAGAGTCGGGTCCAGTAGAATAGAGTCAAATTGAGCTGAAGAGAGCCGAAAAGAGCCAAACAGAGCTGAATACAGCCGAATTGACCAAATTCAAGGTGAATCGAGATGAATCATGTCGAGTCGTTTGAAACGTGTCGAATCGAATCAAATAGATTAGTGTGGGGAAGGTAAGGTTAGGGTAGGGTAGAGAAGAATAGAATAGAGTAGAATAGAACAGAACAGAAAGAATCGAGTAGACTAGAGTCAAATAGAGTCGAATACTGCCAAAAAGAGCCGAATAGAGTGGAAAAGAGCCGAATAGAACCGAATCGAGTTTAATGGAGCAGAAAGGAGATGAATCGAGCCGATATGACCCGAATCAGGTTGAATCCCATTCAAGTGTGTCGAATAGCATAGAACAGATTACAGTAGGCTAAGTTAGGGTAGGGTAGGGTAGAATAGAGTGCAGTAGAACAGAACTGAAAGAATAGAGTCGAGACGAGCAGAGTATAGAAGAGTAGAGTAGAGCAGAGTCGAACATTGTCGAATAGGGCCAAATAGAGCCCAAAAGAGCTAAATGGATAGAAACCAAGATGAATCACGCCGAATCCCGTGGAATCGTGCCGTATCGCGTTGAATCCCGTCGAATTGCATTGAATCTGATCAATTCCAATCCAATCCAATCCAATCAATTAGAATAGACTAGAGTAGGGTAGAGTACAATACAATACAGTAGAGAATAGTTTAGGATGGAGTAGAATGGTGTAGCGTGGAGTCGAAAAGAGATAATAGAGTTGAGTAGAGTCTAATAGAGCCGAATCGAGCTGAATAGAGCCTATTCGAGCTGACTAGAGCCGAATGGAGCCGATTAGAGCTGAATCGAACCGATTTGAGCCGATTGGGGATGAATGGAGTGGAAAGGAGCCGATTTGAGCCGAATCGCATGGAGATGCGTGGAATCGAATCCAGTAGAATAGATTAGATTAGGGTAGGATGGAATAGAGTAGACTTGAACACAGTAGAAGAGAATGGAAAGGATACAATAGAATAGAGTAGAAAAGGGTAGAGCAGAGCAGAATAGTGTAGAGTAGAATAGAGTAGAGTAGAACAGAGTCGAATCAAGCTGAATGGAAACGAAACGAGACAAATCGCGTCGAATGGCGTCGAATCCCATCGAATCAATTACAGTAGGGAATAGTAGAAGAGCGTAGAATGGAGTAGAATGGTGTGCAATGGAATCGAGTAGAGTAGAAAAGAGCTGAAGAGAGCCGAAGAGGGCCAAAGAGGGCCAAATCGAGCTGAACCGAGAGAAATCGAGCCGAATCCAGTGAATCGAGCCTAACGGAGCCAAATCGAGCCTAATCGAGCTGAATCGACACTATTCGAGACAAATGGAGCCGAATGGACATGAATCACACCGATGCGGCCCCTAGTCGCGTCAAAGTTTCTCGAATTCAATTGAATAGACTAGAGTAGGGGAGGTTCGGGTAGGCTAGAGTAGGGTAGAATAGAGTAGAATAGAATAAAACAGAACAGAACACAACAAAATAGAACAGAACAACACAGAACGAATACAGAAAAGAGTAGGCTAGAGTAGAGTAGAGGGGAATAGAGTAGAGTAGAATAGATTTGAACAGAGCCAAATCGAGACGAATCACGTTGAAATGGGTTGAATCAAATCCAATCAAGTGGATTACAATACCTTAGAGTTGGGTAGCATAGGGTAGGGTAGAATAGAGTAGAATAGTACAGAACAGAGTAGAAACAATACAATAGAGTAGAGTAGAATAGAGCTGAATAGAGCCAAATGCAGACAAAATGAGAGGAATCGTGTAGAAGCAAGTAGAGTAAATTAGAGTGGTGTTGGGTAGGGTAGAGCAGAATAGAGTAGAATAGTGTGGAATGAATAGAATGGAGTAGAATGGAGTCAAGTAGAAACGAATAGAGTAGAAGAGAGTCGAATAGAGCAGAATAGGGCCGAAGAAGGCCAAATCGAGCAGATTCGAAGCGATTCAAGCCAAAACAAGCTGAATGGAGCCTAACTGAGCCGAATAGAGCCAAATCGAGCCGAATCGAGCCGATTCAAGCTTCATCGCCTCGAATCGCGTTCAACGCGTCAAATCCAATCGAGACGTATAGATTAGAGAAGGGGAGGGGAGGGGAGAATAGAACAGAGTAGAGTGGAATAGAAGAGATTAGAACAGAATAGAAGGAACAGAATCGAGTGGAAAAGAGTAGAGTCGAATACAGTCGAATAGAGCCGAATAAGCTGAATAGAGACGAATGGAGCTGAATACAGCCGAAAAGAGCTGTATACTGCCGAATCACACCTAATCGAGTGGAATCAAGCAGAATCGCACTGACTGTCACCGAACAGCGTCGAATCGAATCAGGTCGAATCGAGTCGAGTCACATCGTTTTGAATCAAACAAGGTCAAATCGCTTCATATCGTGTCGAATCCCATCGAATCACGTCGAATAACTTCGAATTGCGTCAAACCTCAGAGAATCCTACTGAATCACGTCGAGTCGCATGGAATCTCATCAAATCCCTTCAGATTTGCCGAATCCAGTCAAGTCCTATCAAATCGCTTTGCACGGAATCGAATTGAATCCAATAGATTAAAGTAGGGTAGGTTCGGGTGGGGTGCCGTTGGGTCGGGTAGGGTAGAATAGAATAGAGTACAACAGAATAGGAGAGAATAGAACAGAACAGAAAGAATACAACAGAATAGAATAGAGTCAAAGAGAGAGAACATAGCCGAATTGAGCCGAGTGGAGACAAAACGAGACGAATCACGTCCGGTTGCTTCGAATCGCGTCAAATCAAATCGAATCGATTAGAAGAGATTAGGGTAGGGAAGGGTAGAATAGAAGAGAGGAAAATAGTGAGGAATGGAGTTGAACGGAGTCCCATAGAGACGGATAGATATGAACAGAGTACAAAAGAGTCTAATAGAGCAGAATAGGGCCGAATAGGCCCAAATAAGGCCTAATTGAGCAGAATCCAGCAGAATCGATGGAATTCGAGCCTAATCGAGCCGAATGGAGTGAAATGGAGCCAAGTCGGGCCGAATAGAGCCGATTCGAACTGAATCGAGCTGATTCAAGCCTAATCGCGTCAAATCGCGTGGAAATACGTCACATCGAATCTAATCAAATAGATTAGGGAAGGGTAGGGGAGGGGCGGGTGGGTAGAATAGAACAGAATAGTACAGAATAGAATATAGTACAGTAGGGTAGAGTAGAGAGAGTAAAGCAGACAAGAGTAGAGCAGAGTAGAATTGAGTCAAATAGAGTCAAAGAGTGCAGGATATAGCTGAATAGAGCCAATTCTGGCCGAATCGAGTCAAATGGAAACAAAACGAGATGAATCACACCGAATTGCTTCGAATCGCATCCAATCGAATAGATTAGAGTATCGTAGGGTAGAGTAGAACAGAATAGCGTAGAATGGAGAAGAGTGGAGTCAAATGGAGTCGAACAGAGACAAATAGAGTACAAAAGAGTCGAATCGAGCCAAATAGGGCCGAATAAGGCTGAACCGAGTGGAAACGAGCTGAATTGAAGCGATTTGAGCCAAATCGAGCTGAATCGCGCTGATGTTGCAGAATCGAGCCGACTCAAGCGTGATGGTGTCCGGTCGCATCGAAATGCTTTGAATCGAATCAAATGGAATCGATTAGAATAGGTTAGGGTAGGGCAGTTTATGATAGGAAGACTAGGGTAGATGCAAGTAGACTACATTAGAGTAGACAAGAGAAGGCTAGAGTAGAAGCCTAGACTAGTAAGCTGGACTAGTCAGCTAGACTAGTGGCATAGAGCAGTAGCCTAGACAACTAGTCTTGAATAGTACCCTAAGTCAGTAAGCTGAACGAGTACCCTTGCCTGAACTCTTAGCCTAATCTAGTACCCTTGCCTTAACTAGTAGTCCTAACAAGTACCCTTGCCTTAACCAGTAGTCTTCACTAGTACCCTTGCCTTCACTAGTAGTATGTCCTTAACAAGTAGCCTGAACTGGTACCCTTGCCTTAACCAGTACCCTCAACAAGTACCCATGCCTTAACTAGTAGCCTGGACTTAACTAGTAGCCTGAACTAGTACACTTGCCTTAAGGAGTACCCTTGCCCGAACTACTCCCCTTAATTAGGACCCTTATTGAGTAACCCTAAGTAGTAGAGTATGGTACGGTGGGGTAGCATAGGGTAGGGAAGCATACGGTGGAACAGAGAAAATAGAAGGAAATAGAATAGAACAGCATAGGTCAGGGTAGGTTAGCTTAGTGTAGGGTATGGTAGAGTAGCATAGGATGGAATCGAGAAAATAGAAAAGGAGACTAGAAAAGAGCAGACTAGATTAGGATAGGCTAGGGTGGGGGAGGGTTTTGTAGAATACAGTAGTGTAGAATGGAATAGAATGGTGTGGAATGGAGTCAAATGGATTCGAACACAGATGCAGAGAGTAGAAAAGAGTTGAATAGAGCCGAATAACGCTGAATAGGACCACATATGGCCAAAATGAGCCGAATCGAGTCGAGTCGACCAGATTCGGGATGAATGGAGCCTAGTGGAGCTGAAACGAGCCAAATAGAGACAAACTGAACCCAGCAAAATCGAGCCAAAACACACTTAATTGCATCCTATTGCATCGGATCTCGTCGAATTCCATCAAATCCCACCAAAACGCATCAAATCTCGCGGAATCTCACCGAATCCCGTCGAATTGTCTCAAATCGGGTCGAATGGTGTCAAACTGAATGGAATCGAATTAAATTGAATAGATTAGAGTAGTGTAGGTTAGACTGGGATTCAGTAGGGAAGGGCACAGAAGAATAGAATAGAGTAGAACAGAAGAGAATACCAAGAGTAGAATGGAGTAGAGTTGAGTAGAGTGGAATAGTCAGAGTCGGGTAGTGCAGAATATAGATGAATAGATCCAATTCAAGCCCAATCGATTCGAATGGAGAGGAAAGGAGACAAATCGTGATGAATCGAATCGATTAGAATAGATTAGAGTAGGGTAGGGTAGAACAGAATAGAATAGAGTAGAAAAGCGCAGAATGGTGTGGAAGGGAGTTGAATGGAGCCAAATAGAGACAAATAAAGTAGAAAGGGTTGAGTAGAGCTGAGCAGGGCTGAATAAGATTCACTCGAGCCTAATTATGCTGAATTGAGCAGAATCGAGATGAATTGACCCAATTCAAGCCAAATAGAGCTAAATCGAGCCGATTCAAGCCTAATCACATGGAATCGCGTCGAAATGCGTTGAATCGAATAGATTAGAGTAGAGGAGGGTACGGCAGGAGAGGCTAGACTACAACACAACACAACACAACACAATAGAAAGAAGAGAATAGAATTAAGTAGAGTCGGGTCCAGTAGAATAGAGTCAAATTGAGCTGAAGAGAGCCGAAAAGAGCCAAACAGAGCTGAATACAGCCGAATTGACCAAATTCAAGGTGAATCGAGATGAATCATGTCGAGTCGTTTGAAACGTGTCGAATCGAATCAAATAGATTAGTGTGGGGAAGGTAAGGTTAGGGTAGGGTAGAGAAGAATAGAATAGAGTAGAATAGAACAGAACAGAAAGAATCGAGTAGACTAGAGTCAAATAGAGTCGAATACTGCCAAAAAGAGCCGAATAGAGTGGAAAAGAGCCGAATAGAACCGAATCGAGTTTAATGGAGCAGAAAGGAGATGAATCGAGCCGATATGACCCGAATCAGGTTGAATCCCATTCAAGTGTGTCGAATAGCATAGAACAGATTACAGTAGGCTAAGTTAGGGTAGGGTAGGGTAGAATAGAGTGCAGTAGAACAGAACTGAAAGAATAGAGTCGAGACGAGCAGAGTATAGAAGAGTAGAGTAGAGCAGAGTCGAACATTGTCGAATAGGGCCAAATAGAGCCCAAAAGAGCTAAATGGATAGAAACCAAGATGAATCACGCCGAATCCCGTGGAATCGTGCCGTATCGCGTTGAATCCCGTCGAATTGCATTGAATCTGATCAATTCCAATCCAATCCAATCCAATCAATTAGAATAGACTAGAGTAGGGTAGAGTACAATACAATACAGTAGAGAATAGTTTAGGATGGAGTAGAATGGTGTAGCGTGGAGTCGAAAAGAGATAATAGAGTTGAGTAGAGTCTAATAGAGCCGAATCGAGCTGAATAGAGCCTATTCGAGCTGACTAGAGCCGAATGGAGCCGATTAGAGCTGAATCGAACCGATTTGAGCCGATTGGGGATGAATGGAGTGGAAAGGAGCCGATTTGAGCCGAATCGCATGGAGATGCGTGGAATCGAATCCAGTAGAATAGATTAGATTAGGGTAGGATGGAATAGAGTAGACTTGAACACAGTAGAAGAGAATGGAAAGGATACAATAGAATAGAGTAGAAAAGGGTAGAGCAGAGCAGAATAGTGTAGAGTAGAATAGAGTAGAGTAGAACAGAGTCGAATCAAGCTGAATGGAAACGAAACGAGACAAATCGCGTCGAATGGCGTCGAATCCCATCGAATCAATTACAGTAGGGAATAGTAGAAGAGCGTAGAATGGAGTAGAATGGTGTGCAATGGAATCGAGTAGAGTAGAAAAGAGCTGAAGAGAGCCGAAGAGGGCCAAAGAGGGCCAAATCGAGCTGAACCGAGAGAAATCGAGCCGAATCCAGTGAATCGAGCCTAACGGAGCCAAATCGAGCCTAATCGAGCTGAATCGACACTATTCGAGACAAATGGAGCCGAATGGACATGAATCACACCGATGCGGCCCCTAGTCGCGTCAAAGTTTCTCGAATTCAACTGAATAGACTAGAGTAGGGGAGGTTCGGGTAGGCTAGAGTAGGGTAGAATAGAGTAGAATAGAATAAAACAGAACAGAACACAACAAAATAGAACAGAACAACACAGAACGAATACAGAAAAGAGTAGGCTAGAGTAGAGTAGAGGGGAATAGAGTAGAGTAGAATAGATTTGAACAGAGCCAAATCGAGACGAATCACGTTGAAATGGGTTGAATCAAATCCAATCAAGTGGATTACAATACCTTAGAGTTGGGTAGCATAGGGTAGGGTAGAATAGAGTAGAATAGTACAGAACAGAGTAGAAACAATACAATAGAGTAGAGTAGAATAGAGCTGAATAGAGCCAAATGCAGACAAAATGAGAGGAATCGTGTAGAAGCAAGTAGAGTAAATTAGAGTGGTGTTGGGTAGGGTAGAGCAGAATAGAGTAGAATAGTGTGGAATGAATAGAATGGAGTAGAATGGAGTCAAGTAGAAACGAATAGAGTAGAAGAGAGTCGAATAGAGCAGAATAGGGCCGAAGAAGGCCAAATCGAGCAGATTCGAAGCGATTCAAGCCAAAACAAGCTGAATGGAGCCTAACTGAGCCGAATAGAGCCAAATCGAGCCGAATCGAGCCGATTCAAGCTTCATCGCCTCGAATCGCGTTCAACGCGTCAAATCCAATCGAGACGTATAGATTAGAGAAGGGGAGGGGAGGGGAGAATAGAACAGAGTAGAGTGGAATAGAAGAGATTAGAACAGAATAGAAGGAACAGAATCGAGTGGAAAAGAGTAGAGTCGAATACAGTCGAATAGAGCCGAATAAGCTGAATAGAGACGAATGGAGCTGAATACAGCCGAAAAGAGCTGTATACTGCCGAATCACACCTAATCGAGTGGAATCAAGCAGAATCGCACTGACTGTCACCGAACAGCGTCGAATCGAATCAGGTCGAATCGAGTCGAGTCACATCGTTTTGAATCAAACAAGGTCAAATCGCTTCATATCGTGTCGAATCCCATCGAATCACGTCGAATAACTTCGAATTGCGTCAAACCTCAGAGAATCCTACTGAATCACGTCGAGTCGCATGGAATCTCATCAAATCCCTTCAGATTTGCCGAATCCAGTCAAGTCCTATCAAATCGCTTTGCACGGAATCGAATTGAATCCAATAGATTAAAGTAGGGTAGGTTCGGGTGGGGTGCCGTTGGGTCGGGTAGGGTAGAATAGAATAGAGTACAACAGAATAGGAGAGAATAGAACAGAACAGAAAGAATACAACAGAATAGAATAGAGTCAAAGAGAGAGAACATAGCCGAATTGAGCCGAGTGGAGACAAAACGAGACGAATCACGTCCGGTTGCTTCGAATCGCGTCAAATCAAATCGAATCGATTAGAAGAGATTAGGGTAGGGAAGGGTAGAATAGAAGAGAGGAAAATAGTGAGGAATGGAGTTGAACGGAGTCCCATAGAGACGGATAGATATGAACAGAGTACAAAAGAGTCTAATAGAGCAGAATAGGGCCGAATAGGCCCAAATAAGGCCTAATTGAGCAGAATCCAGCAGAATCGATGGAATTCGAGCCTAATCGAGCCGAATGGAGTGAAATGGAGCCAAGTCGGGCCGAATAGAGCCGATTCGAACTGAATCGAGCTGATTCAAGCCTAATCGCGTCAAATCGCGTGGAAATACGTCACATCGAATCTAATCAAATAGATTAGGGAAGGGTAGGGGAGGGGCGGGTGGGTAGAATAGAACAGAATAGTACAGAATAGAATATAGTACAGTAGGGTAGAGTAGAGAGAGTAAAGCAGACAAGAGTAGAGCAGAGTAGAATTGAGTCAAATAGAGTCAAAGAGTGCAGGATATAGCTGAATAGAGCCAATTCTGGCCGAATCGAGTCAAATGGAAACAAAACGAGATGAATCACACCGAATTGCTTCGAATCGCATCCAATCGAATAGATTAGAGTATCGTAGGGTAGAGTAGAACAGAATAGCGTAGAATGGAGAAGAGTGGAGTCAAATGGAGTCGAACAGAGACAAATAGAGTAGAAAAGAGTCGAATCGAGCCAAATAGGGCCGAATAAGGCTGAACCGAGTGGAAACGAGCTGAATTGAAGCGATTTGAGCCAAATCGAGCTGAATCGCGCTGATGTTGCAGAATCGAGCCAACTCAAGCGTGATGGTGTCCGGTCGCATCGAAATGCTTTGAATCGAATCAAATGGAATCGATTAGAATAGGTTAGGGTAGGGCAGTTTATGATAGGAAGACTAGGGTAGATGCAAGTAGACTACATTAGAGTAGACAAGAGAAGGCTAGAGTAGAAGCCTAGACTAGTAAGCTGGACTAGTCAGCTAGACTAGTGGCATAGAGCAGTAGCCTAGACAACTAGTCTTGAATAGTACCCTAAGTCAGTAAGCTGAACGAGTACCCTTGCCTGAACTCTTAGCCTAATCTAGTACCCTTGCCTTAACTAGTAGTCCTAACAAGTACCCTTGCCTGAACCAGTAGTCTTCACTAGTACCCTTGCCTTCACTAGTAGTATGTCCTTAACAAGTAGCCTGAACTGGTACCCTTGCCTTAACCAGTACCCTCAACAAGTACCCATGCCTTAACTAGTAGCCTGGCCTTAACTAGTAGCCTGAACTAGTACACTTGCCTTAAGGAGTACCCTTGCCCGAACTACTCCCCTTAATTAGGACCCTTATTGAGTAACCCTAAGTAGTAGAGTATGGTACGGTGGGGTAGCATAGGGTAGGGAAGCATACGGTGGAACAGAGAAAATAGAAGGAAATAGAATAGAACAGCATAGGTCAGGGTAGGTTAGCTTAGTGTAGGGTATGGTAGAGTAGCATAGGATGGAATCGAGAAAATAGAAAAGGAGACTAGAAAAGAGCAGACTAGATTAGGATAGGCTAGGGTGGGGGAGGGTTTTGTAGAATACAGTAGTGTAGAATGGAATAGAATGGTGTGGAATGGAGTCAAATGGATTCGAACACAGATGCAGAGAGTAGAAAAGAGTTGAATAGAGCCGAATAACGCTGAATAGGACCACATATGGCCAAAATGAGCCGAATCGAGTCGAGTCGACCAGATTCGGGATGAATGGAGCCTAGTGGAGCTGAAACGAGCCAAATAGAGACAAACTGAACCCAGCAAAATCGAGCCAAAACACACTTAATTGCATCCTATTGCATCGGATCTCGTCGAATTCCATCAAATCCCACCAAAACGCATCAAATCTCGCGGAATCTCACCGAATCCCGTCGAATTGTCTCAAATCGGGTCGAATGGTGTCAAACTGAATGGAATCGAATTAAATTGAATAGATTAGAGTAGTGTAGGTTAGACTGGGATTCAGTAGGGAAGGGCACAGAAGAATAGAATAGAGTAGAACAGAAGAGAATACCAAGAGTAGAATGGAGTAGAGTTGAGTAGAGTGGAATAGTCAGAGTCGGGTAGTGCAGAATATAGATGAATAGATCCAATTCGAGCCCAATCGATTCGAATGGAGAGGAAAGGAGACAAATCGTGATGAATCGAATCGATTAGAATAGATTAGAGTAGGGTAGGGTAGAACAGAATAGAATAGAGTAGAAAAGCGCAGAATGGTGTGGAAGGGAGTTGAATGGAGCCAAATAGAGACAAATAAAGTAGAAAGGGTTGAGTAGAGCTGAGCAGGGCTGAATAAGATTCACTCGAGCCTAATTATGCTGAATTGAGCAGAATCGAGACGAATTGACCCAATTCAAGCCAAATAGAGCTAAATCGAGCCGATTCAAGCCTAATCACATGGAATCGCGTCGAAATGCGTTGAATCGAATAGATTAGAGTAGAGGAGGGTACGGCAGGAGAGGCTAGACTACAACACAACACAACACAACACAATAGAAAGAAGAGAATAGAATTAAGTAGAGTCGGGTCCAGTAGAATAGAGTCAAATTGAGCTGAAGAGAGCCGAAAAGAGCCAAACAGAGCTGAATACAGCCGAATTGACCAAATTCAAGGTGAATCGAGATGAATCATGTCGAGTCGTTTGAAACGTGTCGAATCGAATCAAATAGATTAGTGTGGGGAAGGTAAGGTTAGGGTAGGGTAGAGAAGAATAGAATAGAGTAGAATAGAACAGAACAGAAAGAATCGAGTAGACTAGAGTCAAATAGAGTCGAATACTGCCAAAAAGAGCCGAATAGAGTGGAAAAGAGCCGAATAGAACCGAATCGAGTTTAATGGAGCAGAAAGGAGATGAATCGAGCCGATATGACCCGAATCAGGTTGAATCCCATTCAAGTGTGTCGAATAGCATAGAACAGATTACAGTAGGCTAAGTTAGGGTAGGGTAGGGTAGAATAGAGTGCAGTAGAACAGAACTGAAAGAATAGAGTCGAGACGAGCAGAGTATAGAAGAGTAGAGTAGAGCAGAGTCGAACATTGTCGAATAGGGCCAAATAGAGCCCAAAAGAGCTAAATGGATAGAAACCAAGATGAATCACGCCGAATCCCGTGGAATCGTGCCGTATCGCGTTGAATCCCGTCGAATTGCATTGAATCTGATCAATTCCAATCCAATCCAATCCAATCAATTAGAATAGACTAGAGTAGGGTAGAGTACAATACAATACAGTAGAGAATAGTTTAGGATGGAGTAGAATGGTGTAGCGTGGAGTCGAAAAGAGATAATAGAGTTGAGTAGAGTCTAATAGAGCCGAATCGAGCTGAATAGAGCCTATTCGAGCTGACTAGAGCCGAATGGAGCCGATTAGAGCTGAATCGAACCGATTTGAGCCGATTGGGGATGAATGGAGTGGAAAGGAGCCGATTTGAGCCGAATCGCATGGAGATGCGTGGAATCGAATCCAGTAGAATAGATTAGATTAGGGTAGGATGGAATAGAGTAGACTTGAACACAGTAGAAGAGAATGGAAAGGATACAATAGAATAGAGTAGAAAAGGGTAGAGCAGAGCAGAATAGTGTAGAGTAGAATAGAGTAGAGTAGAACAGAGTCGAATCAAGCTGAATGGAAACGAAACGAGACAAATCGCGTCGAATGGCGTCGAATCCCATCGAATCAATTACAGTAGGGAATAGTAGAAGAGCGTAGAATGGAGTAGAATGGTGTGCAATGGAATCGAGTAGAGTAGAAAAGAGCTGAAGAGAGCCGAAGAGGGCCAAAGAGGGCCAAATCGAGCTGAACCGAGAGAAATCGAGCCGAATCCAGTGAATCGAGCCTAACGGAGCCAAATCGAGCCTAATCGAGCTGAATCGACACTATTCGAGACAAATGGAGCCGAATGGACATGAATCACACCGATGCGGCCCCTAGTCGCGTCAAAGTTTCTCGAATTCAATTGAATAGACTAGAGTAGGGGAGGTTCGGGTAGGCTAGAGTAGGGTAGAATAGAGTAGAATAGAATAAAACAGAACAGAACACAACAAAATAGAACAGAACAACACAGAACGAATACAGAAAAGAGTAGGCTAGAGTAGAGTAGAGGGGAATAGAGTAGAGTAGAATAGATTTGAACAGAGCCAAATCGAGACGAATCACGTTGAAATGGGTTGAATCAAATCCAATCAAGTGGATTACAATACCTTAGAGTTGGGTAGCATAGGGTAGGGTAGAATAGAGTAGAATAGTACAGAACAGAGTAGAAACAATACAATAGAGTAGAGTAGAATAGAGCTGAATAGAGCCAAATGCAGACAAAATGAGAGGAATCGTGTAGAAGCAAGTAGAGTAAATTAGAGTGGTGTTGGGTAGGGTAGAGCAGAATAGAGTAGAATAGTGTGGAATGAATAGAATGGAGTAGAATGGAGTCAAGTAGAAACGAATAGAGTAGAAGAGAGTCGAATAGAGCAGAATAGGGCCGAAGAAGGCCAAATCGAGCAGATTCGAAGCGATTCAAGCCAAAACAAGCTGAATGGAGCCTAACTGAGCCGAATAGAGCCAAATCGAGCCGAATCGAGCCGATTCAAGCTTCATCGCCTCGAATCGCGTTCAACGCGTCAAATCCAATCGAGACGTATAGATTAGAGAAGGGGAGGGGAGGGGAGAATAGAACAGAGTAGAGTGGAATAGAAGAGATTAGAACAGAATAGAAGGAACAGAATCGAGTGGAAAAGAGTAGAGTCGAATACAGTCGAATAGAGCCGAATAAGCTGAATAGAGACGAATGGAGCTGAATACAGCCGAAAAGAGCTGTATACTGCCGAATCACACCTAATCGAGTGGAATCAAGCAGAATCGCACTGACTGTCACCGAACAGCGTCGAATCGAATCAGGTCGAATCGAGTCGAGTCACATCGTTTTGAATCAAACAAGGTCAAATCGCTTCATATCGTGTCGAATCCCATCGAATCACGTCGAATAACTTCGAATTGCGTCAAACCTCAGAGAATCCTACTGAATCACGTCGAGTCGCATGGAATCTCATCAAATCCCTTCAGATTTGCCGAATCCAGTCAAGTCCTATCAAATCGCTTTGCACGGAATCGAATTGAATCCAATAGATTAAAGTAGGGTAGGTTCGGGTGGGGTGCCGTTGGGTCGGGTAGGGTAGAATAGAATAGAGTACAACAGAATAGGAGAGAATAGAACAGAACAGAAAGAATACAACAGAATAGAATAGAGTCAAAGAGAGAGAACATAGCCGAATTGAGCCGAGTGGAGACAAAACGAGACGAATCACGTCCGGTTGCTTCGAATCGCGTCAAATCAAATCGAATCGATTAGAAGAGATTAGGGTAGGGAAGGGTAGAATAGAAGAGAGGAAAATAGTGAGGAATGGAGTTGAACGGAGTCCCATAGAGACGGATAGATATGAACAGAGTACAAAAGAGTCTAATAGAGCAGAATAGGGCCGAATAGGCCCAAATAAGGCCTAATTGAGCAGAATCCAGCAGAATCGATGGAATTCGAGCCTAATCGAGCCGAATGGAGTGAAATGGAGCCAAGTCGGGCCGAATAGAGCCGATTCGAACTGAATCGAGCTGATTCAAGCCTAATCGCGTCAAATCGCGTGGAAATACGTCACATCGAATCTAATCAAATAGATTAGGGAAGGGTAGGGGAGGGGCGGGTGGGTAGAATAGAACAGAATAGTACAGAATAGAATATAGTACAGTAGGGTAGAGTAGAGAGAGTAAAGCAGACAAGAGTAGAGCAGAGTAGAATTGAGTCAAATAGAGTCAAAGAGTGCAGGATATAGCTGAATAGAGCCAATTCTGGCCGAATCGAGTCAAATGGAAACAAAACGAGATGAATCACACCGAATTGCTTCGAATCGCATCCAATCGAATAGATTAGAGTATCGTAGGGTAGAGTAGAACAGAATAGCGTAGAATGGAGAAGAGTGGAGTCAAATGGAGTCGAACAGAGACAAATAGAGTAGAAAAGAGTCGAATCGAGCCAAATAGGGCCGAATAAGGCTGAACCGAGTGGAAACGAGCTGAATTGAAGCGATTTGAGCCAAATCGAGCTGAATCGCGCTGATGTTGCAGAATCGAGCCAACTCAAGCGTGATGGTGTCCGGTCGCATCGAAATGCTTTGAATCGAATCAAATGGAATCGATTAGAATAGGTTAGGGTAGGGCAGTTTATGATAGGAAGACTAGGGTAGATGCAAGTAGACTACATTAGAGTAGACAAGAGAAGGCTAGAGTAGAAGCCTAGACTAGTAAGCTGGACTAGTCAGCTACACTAGTGGCATAGAGCAGTAGCCTAGACAACTAGTCTTGAATAGTACCCTAAGTCAGTAAGCTGAACGAGTACCCTTGCCTGAACTCTTAGCCTAATCTAGTACCCTTGCCTTAACTAGTAGTCCTAACAAGTACCCTTGCCTGAACCAGTAGTCTTCACTAGTACCCTTGCCTTCACTAGTAGTATGTCCTTAACAAGTAGCCTGAACTGGTACCCTTGCCTTAACCAGTACCCTCAACAAGTACCCATGCCTTAACTAGTAGCCTGGCCTTAACTAGTAGCCTGAACTAGTACACTTGCCTTAAGGAGTACCCTTGCCCGAACTACTCCCCTTAATTAGGACCCTTATTGAGTAACCCTAAGTAGTAGAGTATGGTACGGTGGGGTAGCATAGGGTAGGGAAGCATACGGTGGAACAGAGAAAATAGAAGGAAATAGAATAGAACAGCATAGGTCAGGGTAGGTTAGCTTAGTGTAGGGTATGGTAGAGTAGCATAGGATGGAATCGAGAAAATAGAAAAGGAGACTAGAAAAGAGCAGACTAGATTAGGATAGGCTAGGGTGGGGGAGGGTTTTGTAGAATACAGTAGTGTAGAATGGAATAGAATGGTGTGGAATGGAGTCAAATGGATTCGAACACAGATGCAGAGAGTAGAAAAGAGTTGAATAGAGCCGAATAACGCTGAATAGGACCACATATGGCCAAAATGAGCCGAATCGAGTCGAGTCGACCAGATTCGGGATGAATGGAGCCTAGTGGAGCTGAAACGAGCCAAATAGAGACAAACTGAACCCAGCAAAATCGAGCCAAAACACACTTAATTGCATCCTATTGCATCGGATCTCGTCGAATTCCATCAAATCCCACCAAAACGCATCAAATCTCGCGGAATCTCACCGAATCCCGTCGAATTGTCTCAAATCGGGTCGAATGGTGTCAAACTGAATGGAATCGAATTAAATTGAATAGATTAGAGTAGTGTAGGTTAGACTGGGATTCAGTAGGGAAGGGCACAGAAGAATAGAATAGAGTAGAACAGAAGAGAATACCAAGAGTAGAATGGAGTAGAGTTGAGTAGAGTGGAATAGTCAGAGTCGGGTAGTGCAGAATATAGATGAATAGATCCAATTCAAGCCCAATCGATTCGAATGGAGAGGAAAGGAGACAAATCGTGATGAATCGAATCGATTAGAATAGATTAGAGTAGGGTAGGGTAGAACAGAATAGAATAGAGTAGAAAAGCGCAGAATGGTGTGGAAGGGAGTTGAATGGAGCCAAATAGAGACAAATAAAGTAGAAAGGGTTGAGTAGAGCTGAGCAGGGCTGAATAAGATTCACTCGAGCCTAATTATGCTGAATTGAGCAGAATCGAGACGAATTGACCCAATTCAAGCCAAATAGAGCTAAATCGAGCCGATTCAAGCCTAATCACATGGAATCGCGTCGAAATGCGTTGAATCGAATAGATTAGAGTAGAGGAGGGTACGGCAGGAGAGGCTAGACTACAACACAACACAACACAACACAATAGAAAGAAGAGAATAGAATTAAGTAGAGTCGGGTCCAGTAGAATAGAGTCAAATTGAGCTGAAGAGAGCCGAAAAGAGCCAAACAGAGCTGAATACAGCCGAATTGACCAAATTCAAGGTGAATCGAGATGAATCATGTCGAGTCGTTTGAAACGTGTCGAATCGAATCAAATAGATTAGTGTGGGGAAGGTAAGGTTAGGGTAGGGTAGAGAAGAATAGAATAGAGTAGAATAGAACAGAACAGAAAGAATCGAGTAGACTAGAGTCAAATAGAGTCGAATACTGCCAAAAAGAGCCGAATAGAGTGGAAAAGAGCCGAATAGAACCGAATCGAGTTTAATGGAGCAGAAAGGAGATGAATCGAGCCGATATGACCCGAATCAGGTCGAATCCCATTCAAGTGTGTCGAATAGCATAGAACAGATTACAGTAGGCTAAGTTAGGGTAGAGTAGGGTAGAATAGAGTGCAGTAGAACAGAACTGAAAGAATAGAGTCGAGACGAGCAGAGTATAGAAGAGTAGAGTAGAGCAGAGTCGAACATTGTCGAATAGGGCCAAATAGAGCCCAAAAGAGCTAAATGGATAGAAACCAAGATGAATCACGCCGAATCCCGTGGAATCGTGCCGTATCGCGTTGAATCCCGTCGAATTGCATTGAATCTGATCAATTCCAATCCAATCCAATCCAATCAATTAGAATAGACTAGAGTAGGGTAGAGTACAATACAATACAGTAGAGAATAGTTTAGGATGGAGTAGAATGGTGTAGCATGGAGTCGAGTGGAGTCGAAAAGAGATAATAGAGTTGAGTAGAGTCTAATAGAGCCGAATCGAGCTGAATAGAGCCTATTCGAGCTGACTAGAGCCGAATGGAGCCGATTAGAGCTGAATCGAACCGATTTGAGCCGATTGGGGATGAATGGAGTGGAAAGGAGCCGATTTGAGCCGAATCGCATGGAGATGCGTGGAATCGAATCCAGTAGAATAGATTAGATTAGGGTAGGATGGAATAGAGTAGACTTGAACACAGTAGAAGAGAATGGAAAGGATACAATAGAATAGAGTAGAAAAGGGTAGAGCAGAGCAGAATAGTGTAGAGTAGAATAGAGTAGAGTAGAACAGAGTCGAATCAAGCTGAATGGAAACGAAACGAGACAAATCGCGTCGAATGGCGTCGAATCCCATCGAATCAATTACAGTAGGGAATAGTAGAAGAGCGTAGAATGGAGTAGAATGGTGTGCAATGGAATCGAGTAGAGTAGAAAAGAGCTGAAGAGAGCCGAAGAGGGCCAAAGAGGGCCAAATCGAGCTGAACCGAGAGAAATCGAGCCGAATCCAGTGAATCGAGCCTAACGGAGCCAAATCGAGCCTAATCGAGCTGAATCGACACTATTCGAGACAAATGGAGCCGAATGGACATGAATCACACCGATGCGGCCCCTAGTCGCGTCAAAGTTTCTCGAATTCAATTGAATAGACTAGAGTAGGGGAGGTTCGGGTAGGCTAGAGTAGGGTAGAATAGAGTAGAATAGAATAAAACAGAACAGAACACAACAAAATAGAACAGAACAACACAGAACGAATACAGAAAAGAGTAGGCTAGAGTAGAGTAGAGGGGAATAGAGTAGAGTAGAATAGATTTGAACAGAGCCAAATCGAGACGAATCACGTTGAAATGGGTTGAATCAAATCCAATCAAGTGGATTACAATACCTTAGAGTTGGGTAGCATAGGGTAGGGTAGAATAGAGTAGAATAGTACAGAACAGAGTAGAAACAATACAATAGAGTAGAGTAGAATAGAGCTGAATAGAGCCAAATGCAGACAAAATGAGAGGAATCGTGTAGAAGCAAGTAGAGTAAATTAGAGTGGTGTTGGGTAGGGTAGAGCAGAATAGAGTAGAATAGTGTGGAATGAATAGAATGGAGTAGAATGGAGTCAAGTAGAAACGAATAGAGTAGAAGAGAGTCGAATAGAGCAGAATAGGGCCGAAGAAGGCCAAATCGAGCAGATTCGAAGCGATTCAAGCCAAAACAAGCTGAATGGAGCCTAACTGAGCCGAATAGAGCCAAATCGAGCCGAATCGAGCCGATTCAAGCTTCATCGCCTCGAATCGCGTTCAACGCGTCAAATCCAATCGAGACGTATAGATTAGAGAAGGGGAGGGGAGGGGAGAATAGAACAGAGTAGAGTGGAATAGAAGAGATTAGAACAGAATAGAAGGAACAGAATCGAGTGGAAAAGAGTAGAGTCGAATACAGTCGAATAGAGCCGAATAAGCTGAATAGAGACGAATGGAGCTGAATACAGCCGAAAAGAGCTGTATACTGCCGAATCACACCTAATCGAGTGGAATCAAGCAGAATCGCACTGACTGTCACCGAACAGCGTCGAATCGAATCAGGTCGAATCGAGTCGAGTCACATCGTTTTGAATCAAACAAGGTCAAATCGCTTCATATCGTGTCGAATCCCATCGAATCACGTCGAATAACTTCGAATTGCGTCAAACCTCAGAGAATCCTACTGAATCACGTCGAGTCGCATGGAATCTCATCAAATCCCTTCAGATTTGCCGAATCCAGTCAAGTCCTATCAAATCGCTTTGCACGGAATCGAATTGAATCCAATAGATTAAAGTAGGGTAGGTTCAGGTGGGGTGCCGTTGGGTCGGGTAGGGTAGAATAGAATAGAGTACAACAGAATAGGAGAGAATAGAACAGAACAGAAAGAATACAACAGAATAGAATAGAGTCAAAGAGAGAGAACATAGCCGAATTGAGCCGAGTGGAGACAAAACGAGACGAATCACGTCCGGTTGCTTCGAATCGCGTCAAATCAAATCGAATCGATTAGAAGAGATTAGGGTAGGGAAGGGTAGAATAGAAGAGAGGAAAATAGTGAGGAATGGAGTTGAACGGAGTCCCATAGAGACGGATAGATATGAACAGAGTACAAAAGAGTCTAATAGAGCAGAATAGGGCCGAATAGGCCCAAATAAGGCCTAATTGAGCAGAATCCAGCAGAATCGATGGAATTCGAGCCTAATCGAGCCGAATGGAGTGAAATGGAGCCAAGTCGGGCCGAATAGAGCCGATTCGAACTGAATCGAGCTGATTCAAGCCTAATCGCGTCAAATCACGTGGAAATACGTCACATCGAATCTAATCAAATAGATTAGGGAAGGGTAGGGGAGGGGCGGGTGGGTAGAATAGAACAGAATAGTACAGAATAGAATATAGTACAGTAGGGTAGAGTAGAGAGAGTAAAGCAGACAAGAGTAGAGCAGAGTAGAATTGAGTCAAATAGAGTCAAAGAGTGCAGGATATAGCTGAATAGAGCCAATTCTGGCCGAATCGAGTCAAATGGAAACAAAACGAGATGAATCACACCGAATTGCTTCGAATCGCATCCAATCGAATAGATTAGAGTATCGTAGGGTAGAGTAGAACAGAATAGCGTAGAATGGAGAAGAGTGGAGTCAAATGGAGTCGAACAGAGACAAATAGAGTAGAAAAGAGTCGAATCGAGCCAAATAGGGCCGAATAAGGCTGAACCGAGTGGAAACGAGCTGAATTGAAGCGATTTGAGCCAAATCGAGCTGAATCGCGCTGATGTTGCAGAATCGAGCCAACTCAAGCGTGATGGTGTCCGGTCGCATCGAAATGCTTTGAATCGAATCAAATGGAATCGATTAGAATAGGTTAGGGTAGGGCAGTTTATGATAGGAAGACTAGGGTAGATGCAAGTAGACTACATTAGAGTAGACAAGAGAAGGCTAGAGTAGAAGCCTAGACTAGTAAGCTGGACTAGTCAGCTAGACTAGTGGCATAGAGCAGTAGCCTAGACAACTAGTCTTGAAGAGTACCCTAAGTCAGTAAGCTGAACGAGTACCCTTGCCTGAACTCTTAGCCTAATCTAGTACCCTTGCCTTAACTAGTAGTCCTAACAAGTACCCTTGCCTGAACCAGTAGTCTTCACTAGTACCCTTGCCTTCACTAGTAGTATGTCCTTAACAAGTAGCCTGAACTGGTACCCTTGCCTTAACCAGTACCCTCAACAAGTACCCATGCCTTAACTAGTAGCCTGGCCTTAACTAGTAGCCTGAACTAGTACACTTGCCTTAAGGAGTACCCTTGCCCGAACTACTCCCCTTAATTAGGACCCTTATTGAGTAACCCTAAGTAGTAGAGTATGGTACGGTGGGGTAGCATAGGGTAGGGAAGCATACGGTGGAACAGAGAAAATAGAAGGAAATAGAATAGAACAGCATAGGTCAGGGTAGGTTAGCTTAGTGTAGGGTATGGTAGAGTAGCATAGGATGGAATCGAGAAAATAGAAAAGGAGACTAGAAAAGAGCAGACTAGATTAGGATAGGCTAGGGTGGGGGAGGGTTTTGTAGAATACAGTAGTGTAGAATGGAATAGAATGGTGTGGAATGGAGTCAAATGGATTCGAACACAGATGCAGAGAGTAGAAAAGAGTTGAATAGAGCCGAATAACGCTGAATAGGACCACATATGGCCAAAATGAGCCGAATCGAGTCGAGTCGACCAGATTCGGGATGAATGGAGCCTAGTGGAGCTGAAACGAGCCAAATAGAGACAAACTGAACCCAGCAAAATCGAGCCAAAACACACTTAATTGCATCCTATTGCATCGGATCTCGTCGAATTCCATCAAATCCCACCAAAACGCATCAAATCTCGCGGAATCTCACCGAATCCCGTCGAATTGTCTCAAATCGGGTCGAATGGTGTCAAACTGAATGGAATCGAATTAAATTGAATAGATTAGAGTAGTGTAGGTTAGACTGGGATTCAGTAGGGAAGGGCACAGAAGAATAGAATAGAGTAGAACAGAAGAGAATACCAAGAGTAGAATGGAGTAGAGTTGAGTAGAGTGGAATAGTCAGAGTCGGGTAGTGCAGAATATAGATGAATAGATCCAATTCAAGCCCAATCGATTCGAATGGAGAGGAAAGGAGACAAATCGTGATGAATCGAATCGATTAGAATAGATTAGAGTAGGGTAGGGTAGAACAGAATAGAATAGAGTAGAAAAGAGTAGAGTGGTGTGGAAGGGAGTTGAATGGAGCCAAATAGAGACAAATAAAGTAGAAAGGGTTGAGTAGAGCTGAGCAGGGCTGAATAAGATTCACTCGAGCCTAATTATGCTGAATTGAGCAGAATCGAGACGAATTGACCCAATTCAAGCCAAATAGAGCTAAATCGAGCCGATTCAAGCCTAATCACATGGAATCGCGTCGAAATGCGTTGAATCGAATAGATTAGAGTAGAGGAGGGTACGGCAGGAGAGGCTAGACTACAACACAACACAACACAATAGAAAGAAGAGAATAGAATTAAGTAGAGTCGGGTCCAGTAGAATAGAGTCAAATTGAGCTGAAGAGAGCCGAAAAGAGCCAAACAGAGCTGAATACAGCCGAATTGACCAAATTCAAGGTGAATCGAGATGAATCATGTCGAGTCGTTTGAAACGTGTCGAATCGAATCAAATAGATTAGTGTGGGGAAGGTAAGGTTAGGGTAGGGTAGAGAAGAATAGAATAGAGTAGAATAGAACAGAACAGAAAGAATCGAGTAGACTAGAGTCAAATAGAGTCGAATACTGCCAAAAAGAGCCGAATAGAGTGGAAAAGAGCCGAATAGAACCGAATCGAGTTTAATGGAGCAGAAAGGAGATGAATCGAGCCGATATGACCCGAATCAGGTCGAATCCCATTCAAGTGTGTCGAATAGCATAGAACAGATTACAGTAGGCTAAGTTAGGGTAGAGTAGGGTAGAATAGAGTGCAGTAGAACAGAACTGAAAGAATAGAGTCGAGACGAGCAGAGTATAGAAGAGTAGAGTAGAGCAGAGTCGAACATTGTCGAATAGGGCCAAATAGAGCCCAAAAGAGCTAAATGGATAGAAACCAAGATGAATCACGCCGAATCCCGTGGAATCGTGCCGTATCGCGTTGAATCCCGTCGAATTGCATTGAATCTGATCAATTCCAATCCAATCCAATCCAATCAATTAGAATAGACTAGAGTAGGGTAGAGTACAATACAATACAGTAGAGAATAGTTTAGGATGGAGTAGAATGGTGTAGCGTGGAGTCGAAAAGAGATAATAGAGTTGAGTAGAGTCTAATAGAGCCGAATCGAGCTGAATAGAGCCTATTCGAGCTGACTAGAGCCGAATGGAGCCGATTAGAGCTGAATCGAACCGATTTGAGCCGATTGGGGATGAATGGAGTGGAAAGGAGCCGATTTGAGCCGAATCGCATGGAGATGCGTGGAATCGAATCCAGTAGAATAGATTAGATTAGGGTAGGATGGAATAGAGTAGACTTGAACACAGTAGAAGAGAATGGAAAGGATACAATAGAATAGAGTAGAAAAGGGTAGAGCAGAGCAGAATAGTGTAGAGTAGAATAGAGTAGAGTAGAACAGAGTCGAATCAAGCTGAATGGAGACGAAACGAGACAAATCGCGTCGAATGGCGTCGAATCCCATCGAATCAATTACAGTAGGGAATAGTAGAAGAGCGTAGAATGGAGTAGAATGGTGTGCAATGGAATCGAGTAGAGTAGAAAAGAGCTGAAGAGAGCCGAAGAGGGCCAAAGAGGGCCAAATCGAGCTGAACCGAGAGAAATCGAGCCGAATCCAGTGAATCGAGCCTAACGGAGCCAAATCGAGCCTAATCGAGCTGAATCGACACTATTCGAGACAAATGGAGCCGAATGGACATGAATCACACCGATGCGGCCCCTAGTCGCGTCAAAGTTTCTCGAATTCAATTGAATAGACTAGAGTAGGGGAGGTTCGGGTAGGCTAGAGTAGGGTAGAATAGAGTAGAATAGAATAAAACAGAACAGAACACAACAAAATAGAACAGAACAACACAGAACGAATACAGAAAAGAGTAGGCTAGAGTAGAGTAGAGGGGAATAGAGTAGAGTAGAATAGATTTGAACAGAGCCAAATCGAGACGAATCACGTTGAAATGGGTTGAATCAAATCCAATCAAGTGGATTACAATACCTTAGAGTTGGGTAGCATAGGGTAGGGTAGAATAGAGTAGAATAGTACAGAACAGAGTAGAAACAATACAATAGAGTAGAGTAGAATAGAGCTGAATAGAGCCAAATGCAGACAAAATGAGAGGAATCGTGTAGAAGCAAGTAGAGTAAATTAGAGTGGTGTTGGGTAGGGTAGAGCAGAATAGAGTAGAATAGTGTGGAATGAATAGAATGGAGTAGAATGGAGTCAAGTAGAAACGAATAGAGTAGAAGAGAGTCGAATAGAGCAGAATAGGGCCGAAGAAGGCCAAATCGAGCAGATTCGAAGCGATTCAAGCCAAAACAAGCTGAATGGAGCCTAACTGAGCCGAATAGAGCCAAATCGAGCCGAATCGAGCCGATTCAAGCTTCATCGCCTCGAATCGCGTTCAACGCGTCAAATCCAATCGAGACGTATAGATTAGAGAAGGGGAGGGGAGGGGAGAATAGAACAGAGTAGAGTGGAATAGAAGAGATTAGAACAGAATAGAAGGAACAGAATCGAGTGGAAAAGAGTAGAGTCGAATACAGTCGAATAGAGCCGAATAAGCTGAATAGAGACGAATGGAGCTGAATACAGCCGAAAAGAGCTGTATACTGCCGAATCACACCTAATCGAGTGGAATCAAGCAGAATCGCACTGACTGTCACCGAACAGCGTCGAATCGAATCAGGTCGAATCGAGTCGAGTCACATCGTTTTGAATCAAACAAGGTCAAATCGCTTCATATCGTGTCGAATCCCATCGAATCACGTCGAATAACTTCGAATTGCGTCAAACCTCAGAGAATCCTACTGAATCACGTCGAGTCGCATGGAATCTCATCAAATCCCTTCAGATTTGCCGAATCCAGTCAAGTCCTATCAAATCGCTTTGCACGGAATCGAATTGAATCCAATAGATTAAAGTAGGGTAGGTTCAGGTGGGGTGCCGTTGGGTCGGGTAGGGTAGAATAGAATAGAGTACAACAGAATAGGAGAGAATAGAACAGAACAGAAAGAATACAACAGAATAGAATAGAGTCAAAGAGAGAGAACATAGCCGAATTGAGCCGAGTGGAGACAAAACGAGACGAATCACGTCCGGTTGCTTCGAATCGCGTCAAATCAAATCGAATCGATTAGAAGAGATTAGGGTAGGGAAGGGTAGAATAGAAGAGAGGAAAATAGTGAGGAATGGAGTTGAACGGAGTCCCATAGAGACGGATAGATATGAACAGAGTACAAAAGAGTCTAATAGAGCAGAATAGGGCCGAATAGGCCCAAATAAGGCCTAATTGAGCAGAATCCAGCAGAATCGATGGAATTCGAGCCTAATCGAGCCGAATGGAGTGAAATGGAGCCAAGTCGGGCCGAATAGAGCCGATTCGAACTGAATCGAGCTGATTCAAGCCTAATCGCGTCAAATCACGTGGAAATACGTCACATCGAATCTAATCAAATAGATTAGGGAAGGGTAGGGGAGGGGCGGGTGGGTAGAATAGAACAGAATAGTACAGAATAGAATATAGTACAGTAGGGTAGAGTAGAGAGAGTAAAGCAGACAAGAGTAGAGCAGAGTAGAATTGAGTCAAATAGAGTCAAAGAGTGCAGGATATAGCTGAATAGAGCCAATTCTGGCCGAATCGAGTCAAATGGAAACAAAACGAGATGAATCACACCGAATTGCTTCGAATCGCATCCAATCGAATAGATTAGAGTATCGTAGGGTAGAGTAGAACAGAATAGCGTAGAATGGAGAAGAGTGGAGTCAAATGGAGTCGAACAGAGACAAATAGAGTAGAAAAGAGTCGAATCGAGCCAAATAGGGCCGAATAAGGCTGAACCGAGTGGAAACGAGCTGAATTGAAGCGATTTGAGCCAAATCGAGCTGAATCGCGCTGATGTTGCAGAATCGAGCCAACTCAAGCGTGATGGTGTCCGGTCGCATCGAAATGCTTTGAATCGAATCAAATGGAATCGATTAGAATAGGTTAGGGTAGGGCAGTTTATGATAGGAAGACTAGGGTAGATGCAAGTAGACTACATTAGAGTAGACAAGAGAAGGCTAGAGTAGAAGCCTAGACTAGTAAGCTGGACTAGTCAGCTAGACTAGTGGCATAGAGCAGTAGCCTAGACAACTAGTCTTGAAGAGTACCCTAAGTCAGTAAGCTGAACGAGTACCCTTGCCTGAACTCTTAGCCTAATCTAGTACCCTTGCCTTAACTAGTAGTCCTAACAAGTACCCTTGCCTGAACCAGTAGTCTTCACTAGTACCCTTGCCTTCACTAGTAGTATGTCCTTAACAAGTAGCCTGAACTGGTACCCTTGCCTTAACCAGTACCCTCAACAAGTACCCATGCCTTAACTAGTAGCCTGGCCTTAACTAGTAGCCTGAACTAGTACACTTGCCTTAAGGAGTACCCTTGCCCGAACTACTCCCCTTAATTAGGACCCTTATTGAGTAACCCTAAGTAGTAGAGTATGGTACGGTGGGGTAGCATAGGGTAGGGAAGCATACGGTGGAACAGAGAAAATAGAAGGAAATAGAATAGAACAGCATAGGTCAGGGTAGGTTAGCTTAGTGTAGGGTATGGTAGAGTAGCATAGGATGGAATCGAGAAAATAGAAAAGGAGACTAGAAAAGAGCAGACTAGATTAGGATAGGCTAGGGTGGGGGAGGGTTTTGTAGAATACAGTAGTGTAGAATGGAATAGAATGGTGTGGAATGGAGTCAAATGGATTCGAACACAGATGCAGAGAGTAGAAAAGAGTTGAATAGAGCCGAATAACGCTGAATAGGACCACATATGGCCAAAATGAGCCGAATCGAGTCGAGTCGACCAGATTCGGGATGAATGGAGCCTAGTGGAGCTGAAACGAGCCAAATAGAGACAAACTGAACCCAGCAAAATCGAGCCAAAACACACTTAATTGCATCCTATTGCATCGGATCTCGTCGAATTCCATCAAATCCCACCAAAACGCATCAAATCTCGCGGAATCTCACCGAATCCCGTCGAATTGTCTCAAATCGGGTCGAATGGTGTCAAACTGAATGGAATCGAATTAAATTGAATAGATTAGAGTAGTGTAGGTTAGACTGGGATTCAGTAGGGAAGGGCACAGAAGAATAGAATAGAGTAGAACAGAAGAGAATACCAAGAGTAGAATGGAGTAGAGTTGAGTAGAGTGGAATAGTCAGAGTCGGGTAGTGCAGAATATAGATGAATAGATCCAATTCAAGCCCAATCGATTCGAATGGAGAGGAAAGGAGACAAATCGTGATGAATCGAATCGATTAGAATAGATTAGAGTAGGGTAGGGTAGAACAGAATAGAATAGAGTAGAAAAGAGTAGAGTGGTGTGGAAGGGAGTTGAATGGAGCCAAATAGAGACAAATAAAGTAGAAAGGGTTGAGTAGAGCTGAGCAGGGCTGAATAAGATTCACTCGAGCCTAATTATGCTGAATTGAGCAGAATCGAGACGAATTGACCCAATTCAAGCCAAATAGAGCTAAATCGAGCCGATTCAAGCCTAATCACATGGAATCGCGTCGAAATGCGTTGAATCGAATAGATTAGAGTAGAGGAGGGTACGGCAGGAGAGGCTAGACTACAACACAACACAACACAATAGAAAGAAGAGAATAGAATTAAGTAGAGTCGGGTCCAGTAGAATAGAGTCAAATTGAGCTGAAGAGAGCCGAAAAGAGCCAAACAGAGCTGAATACAGCCGAATTGACCAAATTCAAGGTGAATCGAGATGAATCATGTCGAGTCGTTTGAAACGTGTCGAATCGAATCAAATAGATTAGTGTGGGGAAGGTAAGGTTAGGGTAGGGTAGAGAAGAATAGAATAGAGTAGAATAGAACAGAACAGAAAGAATCGAGTAGACTAGAGTCAAATAGAGTCGAATACTGCCAAAAAGAGCCGAATAGAGTGGAAAAGAGCCGAATAGAACCGAATCGAGTTTAATGGAGCAGAAAGGAGATGAATCGAGCCGATATGACCCGAATCAGGTCGAATCCCATTCAAGTGTGTCGAATAGCATAGAACAGATTACAGTAGGCTAAGTTAGGGTAGAGTAGGGTAGAATAGAGTGCAGTAGAACAGAACTGAAAGAATAGAGTCGAGACGAGCAGAGTATAGAAGAGTAGAGTAGAGCAGAGTCGAACATTGTCGAATAGGGCCAAATAGAGCCCAAAAGAGCTAAATGGATAGAAACCAAGATGAATCACGCCGAATCCCGTGGAATCGTGCCGTATCGCGTTGAATCCCGTCGAATTGCATTGAATCTGATCAATTCCAATCCAATCCAATCCAATCAATTAGAATAGACTAGAGTAGGGTAGAGTACAATACAATACAGTAGAGAATAGTTTAGGATGGAGTAGAATGGTGTAGCGTGGAGTCGAAAAGAGATAATAGAGTTGAGTAGAGTCTAATAGAGCCGAATCGAGCTGAATAGAGCCTATTCGAGCTGACTAGAGCCGAATGGAGCCGATTAGAGCTGAATCGAACCGATTTGAGCCGATTGGGGATGAATGGAGTGGAAAGGAGCCGATTTGAGCCGAATCGCATGGAGATGCGTGGAATCGAATCCAGTAGAATAGATTAGATTAGGGTAGGATGGAATAGAGTAGACTTGAACACAGTAGAAGAGAATGGAAAGGATACAATAGAATAGAGTAGAAAAGGGTAGAGCAGAGCAGAATAGTGTAGAGTAGAATAGAGTAGAGTAGAACAGAGTCGAATCAAGCTGAATGGAGACGAAACGAGACAAATCGCGTCGAATGGCGTCGAATCCCATCGAATCAATTACAGTAGGGAATAGTAGAAGAGCGTAGAATGGAGTAGAATGGTGTGCAATGGAATCGAGTAGAGTAGAAAAGAGCTGAAGAGAGCCGAAGAGGGCCAAAGAGGGCCAAATCGAGCTGAACCGAGAGAAATCGAGCCGAATCCAGTGAATCGAGCCTAACGGAGCCAAATCGAGCCTAATCGAGCTGAATCGACACTATTCGAGACAAATGGAGCCGAATGGACATGAATCACACCGATGCGGCCCCTAGTCGCGTCAAAGTTTCTCGAATTCAATTGAATAGACTAGAGTAGGGGAGGTTCGGGTAGGCTAGAGTAGGGTAGAATAGAGTAGAATAGAATAAAACAGAACAGAACACAACAAAATAGAACAGAACAACACAGAACGAATACAGAAAAGAGTAGGCTAGAGTAGAGTAGAGGGGAATAGAGTAGAGTAGAATAGATTTGAACAGAGCCAAATCGAGACGAATCACGTTGAAATGGGTTGAATCAAATCCAATCAAGTGGATTACAATACCTTAGAGTTGGGTAGCATAGGGTAGGGTAGAATAGAGTAGAATAGTACAGAACAGAGTAGAAACAATACAATAGAGTAGAGTAGAATAGAGCTGAATAGAGCCAAATGCAGACAAAATGAGAGGAATCGTGTAGAAGCAAGTAGAGTAAATTAGAGTGGTGTTGGGTAGGGTAGAGCAGAATAGAGTAGAATAGTGTGGAATGAATAGAATGGAGTAGAATGGAGTCAAGTAGAAACGAATAGAGTAGAAGAGAGTCGAATAGAGCAGAATAGGGCCGAAGAAGGCCAAATCGAGCAGATTCGAAGCGATTCAAGCCAAAACAAGCTGAATGGAGCCTAACTGAGCCGAATAGAGCCAAATCGAGCCGAATCGAGCCGATTCAAGCTTCATCGCCTGGAATCGCGTTCAACGCGTCAAATCCAATCGAGACGTATAGATTAGAGAAGGGGAGGGGAGGGGAGAATAGAACAGAGTAGAGTGGAATAGAAGAGATTAGAACAGAATAGAAGGAACAGAATCGAGTGGAAAAGAGTAGAGTCGAATACAGTCGAATAGAGCCGAATAAGCTGAATAGAGACGAATGGAGCTGAATACAGCCGAAAAGAGCTGTATACTGCCGAATCACACCTAATCGAGTGGAATCAAGCAGAATCGCACTGACTGTCACCGAACAGCGTCGAATCGAATCAGGTCGAATCGAGTCGAGTCACATCGTTTTGAATCAAACAAGGTCAAATCGCTTCATATCGTGTCGAATCCCATCGAATCACGTCGAATAACTTCGAATTGCGTCAAACCTCAGAGAATCCTACTGAATCACGTCGAGTCGCATGGAATCTCATCAAATCCCTTCAGATTTGCCGAATCCAGTCAAGTCCTATCAAATCGCTTTGCACGGAATCGAATTGAATCCAATAGATTAAAGTAGGGTAGGTTCGGGTGGGGTGCCGTTGGGTCGGGTAGGGTAGAATAGAATAGAGTACAACAGAATAGGAGAGAATAGAACAGAACAGAAAGAATACAACAGAATAGAATAGAGTCAAAGAGAGAGAACATAGCCGAATTGAGCCGAGTGGAGACAAAACGAGACGAATCACGTCCGGTTGCTTCGAATCGCGTCAAATCAAATCGAATCGATTAGAAGAGATTAGGGTAGGGAAGGGTAGAATAGAAGAGAGGAAAATAGTGAGGAATGGAGTTGAACGGAGTCCAATAGAGACGGATAGATATGAACAGAGTACAAAAGAGTCTAATAGAGCAGAATAGGGCCGAATAGGCCCAAATAAGGCCTAATTGAGCAGAATCCAGCAGAATCGATGGAATTCGAGCCTAATCGAGCCGAATGGAGTGAAATGGAGCCAAGTCGGGCCGAATAGAGCCGATTCGAACTGAATCGAGCTGATTCAAGCCTAATCGCGTCAAATCGCGTGGAAATACGTCACATCGAATCTAATCAAATAGATTAGGGAAGGGTAGGGGAGGGGCGGGTGGGTAGAATAGAACAGAATAGTACAGAATAGAATATAGTACAGTAGGGTAGAGTAGAGAGAGTAAAGCAGACAAGAGTAGAGCAGAGTAGAATTGAGTCAAATAGAGTCAAAGAGTGCAGGATATAGCTGAATAGAGCCAATTCTGGCCGAATCGAGTCAAATGGAAACAAAACGAGATGAATCACACCGAATTGCTTCGAATCGCATCCAATCGAATAGATTAGAGTATCGTAGGGTAGAGTAGAACAGAATAGCGTAGAATGGAGAAGAGTGGAGTCAAATGGAGTCGAACAGAGACAAATAGAGTAGAAAAGAGTCGAATCGAGCCAAATAGGGCCGAATAAGGCTGAACCGAGTGGAAACGAGCTGAATTGAAGCGATTTGAGCCAAATCGAGCTGAATCGCGCTGATGTTGCAGAATCGAGCCAACTCAAGCGTGATGGTGTCCGGTCGCATCGAAATGCTTTGAATCGAATCAAATGGAATCGATTAGAATAGGTTAGGGTAGGGCAGTTTATGATAGGAAGACTAGGGTAGATGCAAGTAGACTACATTAGAGTAGACAAGAGAAGGCTAGAGTAGAAGCCTAGACTAGTAAGCTGGACTAGTCAGCTAGACTAGTGGCATAGAGCAGTAGCCTAGACAACTAGTCTTGAATAGTACCCTAAGTCAGTAAGCTGAACGAGTACCCTTGCCTGAACTCTTAGCCTAATCTAGTACCCTTGCCTTAACTAGTAGTCCTAACAAGTACCCTTGCCTGAACCAGTAGTCTTCACTAGTACCCTTGCCTTCACTAGTAGTATGTCCTTAACAAGTAGCCTGAACTGGTACCCTTGCCTTAACCAGTACCCTCAACAAGTACCCATGCCTTAACTAGTAGCCTGGCCTTAACTAGTAGCCTGAACTAGTACACTTGCCTTAAGGAGTACCCTTGCCCGAACTACTCCCCTTAATTAGGACCCTTATTGAGTAACCCTAAGTAGTAGAGTATGGTACGGTGGGGTAGCATAGGGTAGGGAAGCATACGGTGGAACAGAGAAAATAGAAGGAAATAGAATAGAACAGCATAGGTCAGGGTAGGTTAGCTTAGTGTAGGGTATGGTAGAGTAGCATAGGATGGAATCGAGAAAATAGAAAAGGAGACTAGAAAAGAGCAGACTAGATTAGGATAGGCTAGGGTGGGGGAGGGTTTTGTAGAATACAGTAGTGTAGAATGGAATAGAATGGTGTGGAATGGAGTCAAATGGATTCGAACACAGATGCAGAGAGTAGAAAAGAGTTGAATAGAGCCGAATAACGCTGAATAGGACCACATATGGCCAAAATGAGCCGAATCGAGTCGAGTCGACCAGATTCGGGATGAATGGAGCCTAGTGGAGCTGAAACGAGCCAAATAGAGACAAACTGAACCCAGCAAAATCGAGCCAAAACACACTTAATTGCATCCTATTGCATCGGATCTCGTCGAATTCCATCAAATCCCACCAAAACGCATCAAATCTCGCGGAATCTCACCGAATCCCGTCGAATTGTCTCAAATCGGGTCGAATGGTGTCAAACTGAATGGAATCGAATTAAATTGAATAGATTAGAGTAGTGTAGGTTAGACTGGGATTCAGTAGGGAAGGGCACAGAAGAATAGAATAGAGTAGAACAGAAGAGAATACCAAGAGTAGAATGGAGTAGAGTTGAGTAGAGTGGAATAGTCAGAGTCGGGTAGTGCAGAATATAGATGAATAGATCCAATTCAAGCCCAATCGATTCGAATGGAGAGGAAAGGAGACAAATCGTGATGAATCGAATCGATTAGAATAGATTAGAGTAGGGTAGGGTAGAACAGAATAGAATAGAGTAGAAAAGCGCAGAATGGTGTGGAAGGGAGTTGAATGGAGCCAAATAGAGACAAATAAAGTAGAAAGGGTTGAGTAGAGCTGAGCAGGGCTGAATAAGATTCACTCGAGCCTAATTATGCTGAATTGAGCAGAATCGAGACGAATTGACCCAATTCAAGCCAAATAGAGCTAAATCGAGCCGATTCAAGCCTAATCACATGGAATCGCGTCGAAATGCGTTGAATCGAATAGATTAGAGTAGAGGAGGGTACGGCAGGAGAGGCTAGACTACAACACAACACAACACAACACAATAGAAAGAAGAGAATAGAATTAAGTAGAGTCGGGTCCAGTAGAATAGAGTCAAATTGAGCTGAAGAGAGCCGAAAAGAGCCAAACAGAGCTGAATACAGCCGAATTGACCAAATTCAAGGTGAATCGAGATGAATCATGTCGAGTCGTTTGAAACGTGTCGAATCGAATCAAATAGATTAGTGTGGGGAAGGTAAGGTTAGGGTAGGGTAGAGAAGAATAGAATAGAGTAGAATAGAACAGAACAGAAAGAATCGAGTAGACTAGAGTCAAATAGAGTCGAATACTGCCAAAAAGAGCCGAATAGAGTGGAAAAGAGCCGAATAGAACCGAATCGAGTTTAATGGAGCAGAAAGGAGATGAATCGAGCCGATATGACCCGAATCAGGTCGAATCCCATTCAAGTGTGTCGAATAGCATAGAACAGATTACAGTAGGCTAAGTTAGGGTAGAGTAGGGTAGAATAGAGTGCAGTAGAACAGAACTGAAAGAATAGAGTCGAGACGAGCAGAGTATAGAAGAGTAGAGTAGAGCAGAGTCGAACATTGTCGAATAGGGCCAAATAGAGCCCAAAAGAGCTAAATGGATAGAAACCAAGATGAATCACGCCGAATCCCGTGGAATCGTGCCGTATCGCGTTGAATCCCGTCGAATTGCATTGAATCTGATCAATTCCAATCCAATCCAATCCAATCAATTAGAATAGACTAGAGTAGGGTAGAGTACAATACAATACAGTAGAGAATAGTTTAGGATGGAGTAGAATGGTGTAGCGTGGAGTCGAAAAGAGATAATAGAGTTGAGTAGAGTCTAATAGAGCCGAATCGAGCTGAATAGAGCCTATTCGAGCTGACTAGAGCCGAATGGAGCCGATTAGAGCTGAATCGAACCGATTTGAGCCGATTGGGGATGAATGGAGTGGAAAGGAGCCGATTTGAGCCGAATCGCATGGAGATGCGTGGAATCGAATCCAGTAGAATAGATTAGATTAGGGTAGGATGGAATAGAGTAGACTTGAACACAGTAGGAGAGAATGGAAAGGATACAATAGAATAGAGTAGAAAAGGGTAGAGCAGAGCAGAATAGTGTAGAGTAGAATAGAGTAGAGTAGAACAGAGTCGAATCAAGCTGAATGGAGACGAAACGAGACAAATCGCGTCGAATGGCGTCGAATCCCATCGAATCAATTACAGTAGGGAATAGTAGAAGAGCGTAGAATGGAGTAGAATGGTGTGCAATGGAATCGAGTAGAGTAGAAAAGAGCTGAAGAGAGCCGAAGAGGGCCAAAGAGGGCCAAATCGAGCTGAACCGAGAGAAATCGAGCCGAATCCAGTGAATCGAGCCTAACGGAGCCAAATCGAGCCTAATCGAGCTGAATCGACACTATTCGAGACAAATGGAGCCGAATGGACATGAATCACACCGATGCGGCCCCTAGTCGCGTCAAAGTTTCTCGAATTCAATTGAATAGACTAGAGTAGGGGAGGTTCGGGTAGGCTAGAGTAGGGTAGAATAGAGTAGAATAGAATAAAACAGAACAGAACACAACAAAATAGAACAGAACAACACAGAACGAATACAGAAAAGAGTAGGCTAGAGTAGAGTAGAGGGGAATAGAGTAGAGTAGAATAGATTTGAACAGAGCCAAATCGAGACGAATCACGTTGAAATGGGTTGAATCAAATCCAATCAAGTGGATTACAATACCTTAGAGTTGGGTAGCATAGGGTAGGGTAGAATAGAGTAGAATAGTACAGAACAGAGTAGAAACAATACAATAGAGTAGAGTAGAATAGAGCTGAATAGAGCCAAATGCAGACAAAATGAGAGGAATCGTGTAGAAGCAAGTAGAGTAAATTAGAGTGGTGTTGGGTAGGGTAGAGCAGAATAGAGTAGAATAGTGTGGAATGAATAGAATGGAGTAGAATGGAGTCAAGTAGAAACGAATAGAGTAGAAGAGAGTCGAATAGAGCAGAATAGGGCCGAAGAAGGCCAAATCGAGCAGATTCGAAGCGATTCAAGCCAAAACAAGCTGAATGGAGCCTAACTGAGCCGAATAGAGCCAAATCGAGCCGAATCGAGCCGATTCAAGCTTCATCGCCTGGAATCGCGTTCAACGCGTCAAATCCAATCGAGACGTATAGATTAGAGAAGGGGAGGGGAGGGGAGAATAGAACAGAGTAGAGTGGAATAGAAGAGATTAGAACAGAATAGAAGGAACAGAATCGAGTGGAAAAGAGTAGAGTCGAATACAGTCGAATAGAGCCGAATAAGCTGAATAGAGACGAATGGAGCTGAATACAGCCGAAAAGAGCTGTATACTGCCGAATCACACCTAATCGAGTGGAATCAAGCAGAATCGCACTGACTGTCACCGAACAGCGTCGAATCGAATCAGGTCGAATCGAGTCGAGTCACATCGTTTTGAATCAAACAAGGTCAAATCGCTTCATATCGTGTCGAATCCCATCGAATCACGTCGAATAACTTCGAATTGCGTCAAACCTCAGAGAATCCTACTGAATCACGTCGAGTCGCATGGAATCTCATCAAATCCCTTCAGATTTGCCGAATCCAGTCAAGTCCTATCAAATCGCTTTGCACGGAATCGAATTGAATCCAATAGATTAAAGTAGGGTAGGTTCGGGTGGGGTGCCGTTGGGTCGGGTAGGGTAGAATAGAATAGAGTACAACAGAATAGGAGAGAATAGAACAGAACAGAAAGAATACAACAGAATAGAATAGAGTCAAAGAGAGAGAACATAGCCGAATTGAGCCGAGTGGAGACAAAACGAGACGAATCACGTCCGGTTGCTTCGAATCGCGTCAAATCAAATCGAATCGATTAGAAGAGATTAGGGTAGGGAAGGGTAGAATAGAAGAGAGGAAAATAGTGAGGAATGGAGTTGAACGGAGTCCAATAGAGACGGATAGATATGAACAGAGTACAAAAGAGTCTAATAGAGCAGAATAGGGCCGAATAGGCCCAAATAAGGCCTAATTGAGCAGAATCCAGCAGAATCGATGGAATTCGAGCCTAATCGAGCCGAATGGAGTGAAATGGAGCCAAGTCGGGCCGAATAGAGCCGATTCGAACTGAATCGAGCTGATTCAAGCCTAATCGCGTCAAATCGCGTGGAAATACGTCACATCGAATCTAATCAAATAGATTAGGGAAGGGGAGGGGAGGGGCGGGTGGGTAGAATAGAACAGAATAGTACAGAATAGAATATAGTACAGTAGGGTAGAGTAGAGAGAGTAAAGCAGACAAGAGTAGAGCAGAGTAGAATTGAGTCAAATAGAGTCAAAGAGTGCAGGATATAGCTGAATAGAGCCAATTCTGGCCGAATCGAGTCAAATGGAAACAAAACGAGATGAATCACACCGAATTGCTTCGAATCGCATCCAATCGAATAGATTAGAGTATCGTAGGGTAGAGTAGAACAGAATAGCGTAGAATGGAGAAGAGTGGAGTCAAATGGAGTCGAACAGAGACAAATAGAGTAGAAAAGAGTCGAATCGAGCCAAATAGGGCCGAATAAGGCTGAACCGAGTGGAAACGAGCTGAATTGAAGCGATTTGAGCCAAATCGAGCTGAATCGCGCTGATGTTGCAGAATCGAGCCAACTCAAGCGTGATGGTGTCCGGTCGCATCGAAATGCTTTGAATCGAATCAAATGGAATCGATTAGAATAGGTTAGGGTAGGGCAGTTTATGATAGGAAGACTAGGGTAGATGCAAGTAGACTACATTAGAGTAGACAAGAGAAGGCTAGAGTAGAAGCCTAGACTAGTAAGCTGGACTAGTCAGCTAGACTAGTGGCATAGAGCAGTAGCCTAGACAACTAGTCTTGAATAGTACCCTAAGTCAGTAAGCTGAACGAGTACCCTTGCCTGAACTCTTAGCCTAATCTAGTACTCTTGCCTTAACTAGTAGTCCTAACAAGTACCCTTGCCTGAACCAGTAGTCTTCACTAGTACCCTTGCCTTCACTAGTAGTATGTCCTTAACAAGTAGCCTGAACTGGTACCCTTGCCTTAACCAGTACCCTCAACAAGTACCCATGCCTTAACTAGTAGCCTGGCCTTAACTAGTAGCCTGAACTAGTACACTTGCCTTAAGGAGTACCCTTGCCCGAACTACTCCCCTTAATTAGGACCCTTATTGAGTAACCCTAAGTAGTAGAGTATGGTACGGTGGGGTAGCATAGGGTAGGGAAGCATACGGTGGAACAGAGAAAATAGAAGGAAATAGAATAGAACAGCATAGGTCAGGGTAGGTTAGCTTAGTGTAGGGTATGGTAGAGTAGCATAGGATGGAATCGAGAAAATAGAAAAGGAGACTAGAAAAGAGCAGACTAGATTAGGATAGGCTAGGGTGGGGGAGGGTTTTGTAGAATACAGTAGTGTAGAATGGAATAGAATGGTGTGGAATGGAGTCAAATGGATTCGAACACAGATGCAGAGAGTAGAAAAGAGTTGAATAGAGCCGAATAACGCTGAATAGGACCACATATGGCCAAAATGAGCCGAATCGAGTCGAGTCGACCAGATTCGGGATGAATGGAGCCTAGTGGAGCTGAAACGAGCCAAATAGAGACAAACTGAACCCAGCAAAATCGAGCCAAAACACACTTAATTGCATCCTATTGCATCGGATCTCGTCGAATTCCATCAAATCCCACCAAAACGCATCAAATCTCGCGGAATCTCACCGAATCCCGTCGAATTGTCTCAAATCGGGTCGAATGGTGTCAAACTGAATGGAATCGAATTAAATTGAATAGATTAGAGTAGTGTAGGTTAGACTGGGATTCAGTAGGGAAGGGCACAGAAGAATAGAATAGAGTAGAACAGAGGAGAATACCAAGAGTAGAATGGAGTAGAGTTGAGTAGAGTGGAATAGTCAGAGTCGGGTAGTGCAGAATATAGATGAATAGATCCAATTCAAGCCGAATCGATTCGAATGGAGAGGAAAGGAGACAAATCGTGATGAATCGAATCGATTAGAATAGATTAGAGTAGGGTAGGGTAGAACAGAATAGAATAGAGTAGAAAAGCGCAGAATGGTGTGGAAGGGAGTTGAATGGAGCCAAATAGAGACAAATAAAGTAGAAAGGGTTGAGTAGAGCTGAGCAGGGCTGAATAAGATTCACTCGAGCCTAATTATGCTGAATTGAGCAGAATCGAGACGAATTGACCCAATTCAAGCCAAATAGAGCTAAATCGAGCCGATTCAAGCCTAATCACATGGAATCGCGTCGAAATGCGTTGAATCGAATAGATTAGAGTAGAGGAGGGTACGGCAGGAGAGGCTAGACTACAACACAACACAACACAATAGAAAGAAGAGAATAGAATTAAGTAGAGTCGGGTCCAGTAGAATAGAGTCAAATTGAGCTGAAGAGAGCCGAAAAGAGCCAAACAGAGCTGAATACAGCCGAATTGACCAAATTCAAGGTGAATCGAGATGAATCATGTCGAGTCGTTTGAAACGTGTCGAATCGAATCAAATAGATTAGTGTGGGGAAGGTAAGGTTAGGGTAGGGTAGAGAAGAATAGAATAGAGTAGAATAGAACAGAACAGAAAGAATCGAGTAGACTAGAGTCAAATAGAGTCGAATACTGCCAAAAAGAGCCGAATAGAGTGGAAAAGAGCCGAATAGAACCGAATCGAGTTTAATGGAGCAGAAAGGAGATGAATCGAGCCGATATGACCCGAATCAGGTCGAATCCCATTCAAGTGTGTCGAATAGCATAGAACAGATTACAGTAGGCTAAGTTAGGGTAGGGTAGGGTAGAATAGAGTGCAGTAGAACAGAACAGAACAGAACTGAAAGAATAGAGTCGAGACGAGCAGAGTATAGAAGAGTAGAGTAGAGCAGAGTCGAACATTGTCGAATAGGGCCAAATAGAGCCCAAAAGAGCTAAATGGATAGAAACCAAGATGAATCACGCCGAATCCCGTGGAATCGTGCCGTATCGCGTTGAATCCCGTCGAATTGCATTGAATCTGATCAATTCCAATCCAATCCAATCCAATCAATTAGAATAGACTAGAGTAGGGTAGAGTACAATACAATACAGTAGAGAATAGTTTAGGATGGAGTAGAATGGTGTAGCGTGGAGTCGAAAAGAGATAATAGAGTTGAGTAGAGTCTAATAGAGCCGAATCGAGCTGAATAGAGCCTATTCGAGCTGACTAGAGCCGAATGGAGCCGATTAGAGCTGAATCGAACCGATTTGAGCCGATTGGGGATGAATGGAGTGGAAAGGAGCCGATTTGAGCCGAATCGCATGGAGATGCGTGGAATCGAATCCAGTAGAATAGATTAGATTAGGGTAGGATGGAATAGAGTAGACTTGAACACAGTAGAAGAGAATGGAAAGGATACAATAGAATAGAGTAGAAAAGGGTAGAGCAGAGCAGAATAGTGTAGAGTAGAATAGAGTAGAGTAGAACAGAGTCGAATCAAGCTGAATGGAGACGAAACGAGACAAATCGCGTCGAATGGCGTCGAATCCCATCGAATCAATTACAGTAGGGAATAGTAGAAGAGCGTAGAATGGAGTAGAATGGTGTGCAATGGAATCGAGTAGAGTAGAAAAGAGCTGAAGAGAGCCGAAGAGGGCCAAAGAGGGCCAAATCGAGCTGAACCGAGAGAAATCGAGCCGAATCCAGTGAATCGAGCCTAACGGAGCCAAATCGAGCCTAATCGAGCTGAATCGACACTATTCGAGACAAATGGAGCCGAATGGACATGAATCACACCGATGCGGCCCCTAGTCGCGTCAAAGTTTCTCGAATTCAATTGAATAGACTAGAGTAGGGGAGGTTCGGGTAGGCTAGAGTAGGGTAGAATAGAGTAGAATAGAATAAAACAGAACAGAACACAACAAAATAGAACAGAACAACACAGAACGAATACAGAAAAGAGTAGGCTAGAGTAGAGTAGAGGGGAATAGAGTAGAGTAGAATAGATTTGAACAGAGCCAAATCGAGACGAATCACGTTGAAATGGGTTGAATCAAATCCAATCAAGTGGATTACAATACCTTAGAGTTGGGTAGCATAGGGTAGGGTAGAATAGAGTAGAATAGTACAGAACAGAGTAGAAACAATACAATAGAGTAGAGTAGAATAGAGCTGAATAGAGCCAAATGCAGACAAAATGAGAGGAATCGTGTAGAAGCAAGTAGAGTAAATTAGAGTGGTGTTGGGTAGGGTAGAGCAGAATAGAGTAGAATAGTGTGGAATGAATAGAATGGAGTAGAATGGAGTCAAGTAGAAACGAATAGAGTAGAAGAGAGTCGAATAGAGCAGAATAGGGCCGAAGAAGGCCAAATCGAGCAGATTCGAAGCGATTCAAGCCAAAACAAGCTGAATGGAGCCTAACTGAGCCGAATAGAGCCAAATCGAGCCGAATCGAGCCGATTCAAGCTTCATCGCCTGGAATCGCGTTCAACGCGTCAAATCCAATCGAGACGTATAGATTAGAGAAGGGGAGGGGAGGGGAGAATAGAACAGAGTAGAGTGGAATAGAAGAGATTAGAACAGAATAGAAGGAACAGAATCGAGTGGAAAAGAGTAGAGTCGAATACAGTCGAATAGAGCCGAATAAGCTGAATAGAGACGAATGGAGCTGAATACAGCCGAAAAGAGCTGTATACTGCCGAATCACACCTAATCGAGTGGAATCAAGCAGAATCGCACTGACTGTCACCGAACAGCGTCGAATCGAATCAGGTCGAATCGAGTCGAGTCACATCGTTTTGAATCAAACAAGGTCAAATCGCTTCATATCGTGTCGAATCCCATCGAATCACGTCGAATAACTTCGAATTGCGTCAAACCTCAGAGAATCCTACTGAATCACGTCGAGTCGCATGGAATCTCATCAAATCCCTTCAGATTTGCCGAATCCAGTCAAGTCCTATCAAATCGCTTTGCACGGAATCGAATTGAATCCAATAGATTAAAGTAGGGTAGGTTCGGGTGGGGTGCCGTTGGGTCGGGTAGGGTAGAATAGAATAGAGTACAACAGAATAGGAGAGAATAGAACAGAACAGAAAGAATACAACAGAATAGAATAGAGTCAAAGAGAGAGAACATAGCCGAATTGAGCCGAGTGGAGACAAAACGAGACGAATCACGTCCGGTTGCTTCGAATCGCGTCAAATCAAATCGAATCGATTAGAAGAGATTAGGGTAGGGAAGGGTAGAATAGAAGAGAGGAAAATAGTGAGGAATGGAGTTGAACGGAGTCCAATAGAGACGGATAGATATGAACAGAGTACAAAAGAGTCTAATAGAGCAGAATAGGGCCGAATAGGCCCAAATAAGGCCTAATTGAGCAGAATCCAGCAGAATCGATGGAATTCGAGCCTAATCGAGCCGAATGGAGTGAAATGGAGCCAAGTCGGGCCGAATAGAGCCGATTCGAACTGAATCGAGCTGATTCAAGCCTAATCGCGTCAAATCGCGTGGAAATACGTCACATCGAATCTAATCAAATAGATTAGGGAAGGGTAGGGGAGGGGCGGGTGGGTAGAATAGAACAGAATAGTACAGAATAGAATATAGTACAGTAGGGTAGAGTAGAGAGAGTAAAGCAGACAAGAGTAGAGCAGAGTAGAATTGAGTCAAATAGAGTCAAAGAGTGCAGGATATAGCTGAATAGAGCCAATTCTGGCCGAATCGAGTCAAATGGAAACAAAACGAGATGAATCACACCGAATTGCTTCGAATCGCATCCAATCGAATAGATTAGAGTATCGTAGGGTAGAGTAGAACAGAATAGCGTAGAATGGAGAAGAGTGGAGTCAAATGGAGTCGAACAGAGACAAATAGAGTACAAAAGAGTCGAATCGAGCCAAATAGGGCCGAATAAGGCTGAACCGAGTGGAAACGAGCTGAATTGAAGCGATTTGAGCCAAATCGAGCTGAATCGCGCTGATGTTGCAGAATCGAGCCGACTCAAGCGTGATGGTGTCCGGTCGCATCGAAATGCTTTGAATCGAATCAAATGGAATCGATTAGAATAGGTTAGGGTAGGGCAGTTTATGATAGGAAGACTAGGGTAGATGCAAGTAGACTACATTAGAGTAGACAAGAGAAGGCTAGAGTAGAAGCCTAGACTAGTAAGCTGGACTAGTCAGCTAGACTAGTGGCATAGAGCAGTAGCCTAGACAACTAGTCTTGAAGAGTACCCTAAGTCAGTAAGCTGAACGAGTACCCTTGCCTGAACTCTTAGCCTAATCTAGTACCCTTGCCTTAACTAGTAGTCCTAACAAGTACCCTTGCCTTAACCAGTAGTCTTCACTAGTACCCTTGACTTCACTAGCAGTATGTCCTTAATAAGTAGCCTGAACTGGTACCTTTGCCTTAACCAGTACCCTCAACAAGTACCCATGCCTTAACTAGTAGCCTGGCCTTAACTAGTAGCCTGGCCTTAACTAGTAGCCTGAACTAGTACACTTGCCTTAAGGAGTACCCTTGCCCGAACTACTCCCCTTAATTAGGACCCTTATTGAGTAACCCTAAGTAGTAGAGTATGGTACGGTGGGGTAGCATAGGGTAGGGAAGCATACGGTGGAACAGGAGAAAATAGAAGGAAATAGAATAGACAGCATAGGTCAGGGGTAGGTTAGCTTAGTGTAGGGTATGGTAGAGTAGCATAGGATGGAATCGAGAAAATAGAAAAGGAGACTAGAAAAGAGCAGACTAGATTAGGATAGGCTAGGGTGGGGGAGGGTTTTGTAGAATACAGTAGTGTAGAATGGAATAGAATGGTGTGGAATGGAGTCAAATGGATTCGAACACAGATGCAGAGAGTAGAAAAGAGTTGAATAGAGCCGAATAACGCTGAATAGGACCACATATGGCCAAAATGAGCGAATCGAGTCGAGTCGACCAGATTCGGGATGAATGGAGCCTAGTGGAGCTGAAACGAGCCAAATAGAGACAAACTGAACCCAGCAAAATCGAGCCAAAACACACTTAATTGCATCCTATTGCATCGGATCTCGTCGAATTCCATCAAATCCCACCTAAAACGCATCAAATCTCGCGGAATCTCACCGAATCCCGTCGAATTGTCTCAAATCGGGGTCGAATGGTGTCAAACTGAATGGAATCGAATTAAATTGAATAGATTAGAGTAGTGTAGGTTAGACTGGGATTCAGTAGGGAAGGGCACAGAAGAATAGATAGAGTAGAACAGAAGAGAATACCAAGAGTAGAATGGAGTAGAGTTGAGTAAGATGGAATAGTCAGAGTCGGGTAGTGCAGAATATAGATGAATAGATCCAATTCAAGCCGAATCGATTCGAATGGAGAGGAAAGGAGACAAATCGTGATGAATCGAATCGATTAGAATAGATTAGAGTAGGGTAGGGTAGAACAGAATAGAATAGAGTAGAAAAGCGCAGAATGGTGTGGAAGGGAGTTGAATGGAGCCAAATAGAGACAAATAAAGTAGAAAGGGTTGAGTAGAGCTGAGCAGGGCTGAATAAGATTCACTCGAGCCTAATTATGCTGAATTGAGCAGAATCGAGACGAATTGACCCAATTCAAGCCAAATAGAGCTAATTCGAGCCGATTCAAGCCTAATCACATGGAATCGCGTCGAAATGCGTTGAATCGAATAGATTAGAGTAGAGGAGGGTACGGCAGGAGAGGCTAGACTACAACACAACACAACACAATAGAAAGAAGAGAATAGAATTAAGTAGAGTCGGGTCCAGTAGAATAGAGTCAAATTGAGCTGAAGAGAGCCGAAAAGAGCCAAACAGAGCTGAATACAGCCGAATTGACCAAATTCAAGGTGAATCGAGATGAATCATGTCGAGTCGTTTGGAAACGTGTCGATTCGAATCAAATAGATTAGTGTGGGGAGGTAAGGTTAGGGTTAGGGTAGAGAAGAATAGAATAGAGTAGAATAGAACAGAACAGAAAGAATCGAGTAGACTAGAGTCAAATAGAGTCGAATACTGCCAAAAAGAGCCGAATAGAGTGGAAAAGAGCCGAATAGAACCGAATCGAGTGTAATGGAGCAGAAAGGAGATGAATCGAGCCGATATGACCCGAATCAGGTCGAATCCCATTCAAGTGTGTCGAATAGCATAGAACAGATTACAGTAGGCTAAGTTAGGGTAGGGTAGGGTAGAAATAGAGTGCAGTAGAACAGAACAGAACAGAACTGAAAGAATAGAGTCGAGACGAGCAGAGTATAGAAGAGTAGAGTAGAGCAGAGTCGAACATTGTCGAATAGGGCCAAATAGAGCCCAAAAGAGCTAAATGGATAGAAACCAAGATGAATCACGCCGAATCCCGTGGAATCGTGTCGTATCGCCTTGAATCCCGTCGAATTGCATTGAATCTGATCAATACTATCTCTCTAT